>NW_028301610.1:31303712-31606742 GCF_987345545.1 Pholcus phalangioides | reverse complement strand
AACATGTGTACATACAGTTAAACTGCAGTATAAGATTTTTTTTCGGAGGTCCCTGTGTGTATTAATTCTATTCCGATGTAACTATTTCCCTTGATTTACTGAATAACAGTTTTATCTGGTTCATTAAGTAATTCAATATACTGCCCCTTGAAAAATAAATGATGTATCTAAATTGGCCGTTATGGCCGCCTGGTGTATCTTAAAAAGTATCCGTTTAACAGTATGTTTCTACATCCAATGGTTTACGAGTTATTTGAGCTGAAACAGACTTAAGTTTTCACTCTGTATAATAAGAGGTAAAAATTAAGAAGTAAATGGGACAAAAATCTGGGAATACAAAATAGTATGTAATATCCAGGGTATGTTATAAGTGTACTCGACTGTAGTTTTATTTTTTTTAAACCGACTTATCTGTAGTAGTGGTAATTCATGATTCAACGTTGCATAACTTCAAAAACAGGAAATAAATTAACACGCATCTCGTAATGCAAACTTTTTCAATGGTTCCTTGTGCAGCATGGTACCAAGTGAGTTTCTAAAAATCAGTGAAACGAAATGCGGTAGAAAATTGTTCCCTTGAGACGGTCAGCAGATGGCCTAGCACATCACTGTAGTAGTCGAGAATGATTCAGTATGCATATCGCACGTGCATCCCTTGAAAGCAGAAAAGCAATGAAACAGCTTGTCAAAAAAGTCTCTCGCGGATTTGTTTATAACAAACATTTGATGTTCATTATAATGTAAACACGCGATAGTGTACAGAATGTGGAATGCTTATTCAAGATATACATTTCTCTCGCATTTGACATACCTCGCATTTGCAGTCACATCGAAATGTATTATCCTAACGGTTTTACTCTTCAAAAATAACTAACAGAATTTCTCGATATATATAAGATCCCATCGCTTGCGTGTCGAATTAGTGATGAAAGAATATGGAATAAAAAATCTTTAATCTTTTTATTGAACAGAGTAGCGCATGGGTCGTGGTGCTAATTCTCGAATTTCCGCAAACAACTGGAAATAGTGATACTATAAATAACATAAAAAGGAGAAAAAATCACAGGCACTAGAGGTTTTTACGAAATGCGGAGTTGCCAATTGCTACGGATTGTCCGTAGTTTCTACAGCCGGCCGCAATCATCAAAGCTGTATTAAAGAGCTTAATACAGCTTTGGCCGCAATAAACTACGGAAGAGAAATACTCTCAATATTACAGAAATCGGTCCAAAAAAATCTTGAGTTTTTGCGGTGTTTCACTTTTTATTTAAAAATTACATCCATCTTTATCATAACGATGAATTTGCATACGCATGTGAGAGTTCCAGAGAAGATAAACTCGGAGCTGATCTGTTTTGTCTTCGCGGAAGGGCATCTAAAGCCGCCGCTCTACTTGATAACGTGAAAACCCGTTTTCCGCTAAAACCGCTTCACGCTGTGGGCTGAAAACATGTTGAGTGGTTCTGGACCTGGCTTCACACATTTGCATAGTGCATGATCGAGCTCGCGGAACTTGTTTCATCGTAGGTGACGTAGGGTTTCTGTACGTCCATATATACGGCGTATGCAGGTTGGGATTGCATTGAATATTCATAAATTATTAAGGACCCCGGAAAGTCGCATCAGATGGGGCTCGTGTAGCCTTAGCCCTCTAGGTTCCAGTACTGATGAGGTGCTGTATTTAATGAACTTTCAATTAAAAATTTAAAAAATCATTTTGGTTTCTTTTATTGTACTATGATTATGTTGTCCTAGGGGTACCTCCCCATGGCAAAGCGAACTTTCATCACTACCAAGAAGCTTTAAGCCAATGTTGACATGTCTGGAAATTTGTACTTTTCGGGTACTACCTTGAATGAGGTGCTAGCATATTCCTTAAGAACTGAAACGAAATTTATTTCGTTTGTTTACCCAACACCATCTATAGCAGAAAACCTTCGCACAAAGCTTGTGACGTCACTGAAGGTCATCTCACCTATAGCCATTGGATATAGCAGGGCGACGCATGTGCCATCTTTTCCATTTTTATTTTTGTAGTACAGTATATCCAATGGCTATAAGCGAGATGACCTTCAGTGTCGTCACGAGCTTCACGCGTAGACCTTCTGCTATAGATGGTTGAAAAATGAACCAAGTGGTACATTTCCAGATCACTCAAGTGATCCGCAGTGCAACTCCACATTACTTGAGTGGCGGTGACCTATTCCCAGATCACTCGAGCAACCCGTGGCACATTTACAGATCATTTAAGTGTTCGACGTGCAGTTCCACATCACGACATTTTAAAGGCCCATTTTTTCCAGTAATGGTATATTAAAATATTTTTGGGATTGAGACTTATTTTACTTGTTAGATAAATTAATTTTTTTGCTTTAGATAGGTTTCTGAAGTTATTAGACGGTAGCTTTAAAATGAGAGGTGCTAACAAAGCTTACCACAGACATTTAAAAATTGATGAATTTGGTGGGAAGGGTTTAGTGTCCTTCGGTATATATTCCCAGATAACTTAATTGACCCGTGGTGTATTTACAGATCACCACGCCACAGTTCCAGATCTTTTAAGTGACCCGCGACACGTTTTCAAATCAATGAAGTGGCCTCCGCTCTCCTAAAGGTTGAACACCCTTATACAAATACAACGCCACAACAAGCAAAATGCCCAACGAGGTGGCTGTTAAAAAAAAGATGCCCATGAAAATATGGATGTTATATATTTCAAAAAAAAAAAAAAAAACAGTAACCCAATTAAAAATTCAATTAACACAAATTATAAACAATATATACACATGATAAAATATTATACAATGCCCATAAAGAATACTTATGGTTGTCTTATTCTAAGAATGGATAGTTTCTCAATTTACCCCCCCCCCCCCCTTCGTATAGTTGATTCCGTTACAGTGCCTGAGAATTTTCCAGCCGTGTGATGTTACCGAAAATTGAATAAGTAAAATAGAGACACTATATACTATACAAAGTTTCACTTAGTAGGTGATAAATAAGCTAGCTTCACATTAATTAAGAATAGCTTTTTCATGTGATGTGAATTTTCGCTTTTCTCAACGTATTGTGGACGGTATTCAGCGGAACGAATCGATCCCCGGTTCGCGCACATTTTTGGTATAGAGTAGAACCGCGATATTTTGGAATCAGATATCTCGCGTTCGCCTTCACATGTCCCTCGTTATTTATTGAATTAATATTGAAAAAAAGTTCTATATATTCCGCTATTTTTTATATATAGCCTGCGTTTGACACATTCTGTTTGCTTGAAAATGGAAATCGCCCTTTACCTTTGACAATGTGTCAATTTAAATTGTGATGGTTAGACGTAAATAATGAGGATAATATACTGAGTGTTTTAAAACAGCATTTTAAACGATAAAATGTATTTGAGTATGTATCCGAGCTGTTTTGTGATTAATATGGTTACTTTTTATTTCTGGTGTTTTAATTGTGAATTTCGTTTTCCCGCCATTACTCCGGATAATCGAGTCTTTATTGTACAACGAACTTAGCCCGGTAAATTTTAAATTTTGTGAGTAGAAACTCGATCTCAAGAAATAAACAGCTTTAAACCGTGTCTGACCCCCCGAAACAAAAAGTAATATTCTGTTTCTCGGGAGCCTCAAAGAGTCGTGCTTACCCAGGGTCCGAGCATATCACGAACAGTCCCTGATTGCAATGAGTATGGTAGCAAACCTTTTATGCGATCATGAAATAAAATGTATAAAAATATTCCTGGAAAATAAATTTCTGGTGGCTTTGTATTGTACACCCACGCTGAGTTGGGCTCTGGCTACGTCACGATGGGCGATTCCATTTATCTTCTTTCGGTAAAAAGGAGCAGGTTGGTATTTTCCGTTGGCGTCTTTTGCGCAATTTTAGCGAGTTATTTTTTTTTTAATCCCTCCCCCCCCCCCGTTTCCCCTCTCTTTGGAAAATGAACCCTCCCTTCACACGTCAAGGTCAGGGGCCAACTCAGTATGGGCATACAATATCAAAAGTGGATATAGACGTGTATAACGGGGGGGGGGGGGGGCTGCGGATTTTACGCTTCCAGTCTTCCGCCTAAACTACTAATAAAATTTTTTGGAAAAATGGGGGAAGGTCACCTTTAACCCCGTCCCACCTATGCCTTGTATGACCAATGTCAAGGCTGAATATTGGGCCGCGGCCCGGTGGTTGAGAAACAATGGAATGCTTTTATTAAATAATGAAAAATTATGTTCAAATAAATCCGGTGAGAATGTGTTCTCGCCGTAAAAGTCAATTGCAGCTCTTGCGACAAAATGGCTTTGAAATTGAAAAGCTCGATGTGTAACATTGTCTAGACTAGAGCAAGCGTCGTAAACTGGCCGTGGTCTTCATACCCCGTAAGAGGAGTGAATTAAATTTTTCCGAAACATTTTGTATTTGATGTGCGTCAGTGACTTCACTCGATCTGATGCACAAAAAAAGCGCGTAATAATTTTAATTTTTAAACTACGATCAAACTCAGTTATAACGACATCGAAGATTCCACGAAATTTTATTGTTTCTACCGAGGTGTCGTTACAATCGATGTTGACGTTTTCAAGACCTTTTTTTTGTCGAAAAATATAATCAATCAATAAAATATTTTGCGCATGAAGGTTTTATTTCTTTATGATAAGAGTGACCAATTTGTTCGAAGAAAATACAGGAAATTATCGTAATTAATATAGGACAGCGTTTCTCAACCTATGATTCGCGACGATGTCATAAGTGGTCCGCAGGCAGACTTGATAATTTAATTCTAAATGAAAAATTATTCAATTGTGTTATTGATATTAGAGTAATATTCATAAAAAGTGTTCAAATAAAAATTACATTCATACTCGTTCTTAGGTTCGTCATACCGCATTTTGGGAATCGCCATCCTAAATACGGGATATCATTGATTGTAGAAAAAAATGCAATTTACGACAAATTTTCTAATTGCTGATGAGAAGGCATTCTACATATCCCAGTAAACCAAAATATATGGCACGAAAAAAACAACACATATTCAAATGACTAGGTGATCATATCTTATTGAGACAAACACGGGGAACTGTTGTCTTTTAACCACTTTACGATCAAGCAGGTAATATTGCATCCAAACGCCTGTGTAATAAATTCAAACAAGCTCTCTGTTTCAATGCTTCCGATTTACCTGGAAGCCTTCCGGGTTTTAGCCACAAAAAAATCTTTCGGTCGAAAACCAAAAAACTGGAAATCGTTGATTGTTGTCAAATATGACTCCAAAAGTGAGTGAAGTTGTCAATTACTGCTAGTATGGTGAGAAATGAAGCGCTACCGCAAATCACATTGGCAAGGGGAATTAAGTAATGTAAACTGAATTCCCCACAAAAAAAAAAAAAGTTCAGCATGACAAATATGTGATATTCATATTTATAGACAATTATAATATAATTTGTAAGTTGCTAAATAATTTTAATTCTTGATTTTAGTGAAAAATAAAAACTCAAGTTGGTTTCGTTGAAAATGCCCTGTATTCTAAAAAGAACAGCCAGGAAAAATACTGGAATGTCCCCGGGAAACGGATTACATGGTCGCTCTATGCATTTCCCTCAAAAAATCTTCCATTTTCCCTTTTTACTTGTATGACAGTTTTTTCTTTTTTGGGAGCAAAATATTTCGTTACGTGACAAACTACAGATTTTTTAGGTCTGGAATTGACACCTATGGTTCAGCAAGTCTGCTAAAAGTATTTCACGCAAAAAAATAAATAAATAAACAACTTGGCAAAATATGTGAGATAAATATTTATGATCATATTCACATTATAACAAAATATGTAAATTATGAAAATTACCTTTATTCCTGATTCTAGTAAAGATTGGGAATTAACGCAAGCTTCGTTGATAAAAATGGGACGTTTTCATAAAAAATAGTCGGGAAGGGAAAAGTACGGAAATTTATATTATATTATGTTTCGTATATAGTGCTCATGCCAATGAGCAAATTGGAACGTCAAACATGTAACAAATTTTTTTTCAACGTCAGCTGTAAGTTGAACAACAGACGAATATTCCCTAGATATAATCAGCTCTAATCTTAGGAATTTCTTGAGGAAACGTCATTGAAACAGACAAAAGTGACGTTATATCCAAGCTGGTTGCTTTTCATCGACGTTATAAGTAAGGTTATAGTAATTAGTCCATATTATTCAGTCATATTATTAGCTCATTATTCTCTATTGGCACCAGTTCCATAAGCGGATACAAGCTCTTCGAAGGGGGGTGGATTTTCCACCTGCACCCTTCTGCCTATGCTAATAATAAAATTTTTTTGCATCCCTCGCCCTACTCCTGTATTCGCCTATGACCAATCCGGACGGCTGATTATTGACTTGATAACCGAGTTGTCTCTCACGACCAAGTTTCACTGTAATATTTTTTTTATTATAAATGTAAACTTTTTTGATGTTTCGACCCCCCCCCTCCCCCCATTTAAGTAAAGTCCCTGTAATAAAAAGGCCCTTTATTGCAGTGTTTCTCAACCTTTTGAAGCCTGCCGGCCCGGTAGAATTCTTTTTTTTTGTTTTTGAGTGGAAAGCCCGGTCATAAACACGATTAATAGGGAAAAATGAATTGATGAATGGCCCACGGCCCGTGTTTTGACTGATGCCAGGGCCTGATAGCGGCCCGGCGGTAGAGAAACACTGTTTTATTAGATGATTAATTTCTTTCTTTTTCAGTTTATTTTGGTTGACAGAATGCGGCCCGCGTCTGATACAAATCATAAATCGGTCCTTTGCTGCATTTGAGTTTGAGCGCTGTGAGAAACTTGAAAAAAAAAATTATGCTTAGCGGCAGAGGTGCTGATACGGGAAAAAAAACATCCAGGGTTGTGTCGGGCATTCCGTGCAAGCGGGATTCGAGGGCGTGCAGTTGATTGAATATTCATGAATTATTGGGGGGTGTCTCATTCCTCTTCACAATTTTTTTTTTTTTGTGCGGGTGGGGAGGGTGCGCTCAAGTGATTTTTCACTCTCCCTCGGAAGTGCCGGTGCCTATGATCAACGACGTATTTTCTGAAAGTGATCCTCTCTGAACAATCAAACAAATTTCAGTAAAAAGCTTCGCTTCGAAAACACTCTCAAAAAATTGAAATTTCTACTGTGTCAATTAAAAAAAATGATTAATATTTTTGAGCAGTTTGTCTCTTGCATGACTGTGCTGTGAAGACATCATTTGTTATTAAATTCTATATGAATTATTAGTCGATAATCGAATTCCAAAACAAACTAACTTTTTTACATAATTAAATTCTTACTGAAAAATTATTTAAATTGAATTTGTATTGAAGATTATTAATGTGCAGGATCTATATGCAGGGTGTCCACTCTTACCGTTGTCCAATGGCTATTTACTGAACCGTTGGCTTTAGAGACAAGTTTCAATTAGAAAAAATGTTTCAAATGATGTCGCATATCATCTGAAATGCCGTTCAAATGAAAAAATATTACAAAATCTAAATTTTTATACGGTCCTCTTTGTCCACTAACTTCCAATTAAATAGTTGTTGCCCTGTCTCTCCTAAGGCCCACAAAAAAATTACCATGTTTCCAAGTGCAATGTGAATTCAAAAATCAGAGGAAAGAACAGTATAAGTGAGGGGAAGGGGCGTTGTCTGTTAGTTTTTGTGCTGTTCTTTTCCCCTTTTTTCTCTAATTTCTGAATTCAAATAGCTCAGCGAATGTTGCACTTAGAGACAGGAAATTGCTTTTGTAGTCCTCAACAGAGACAGGGCAACAACTTTCTAATTGGAAGTCTTGGACAGAGGGATCGTATAAAAATTTATATTTTGTAACTTTTTTATTAATATTTTTTTTTTTCATTTTAATGGCATTTAAGATAATGGGCGACATCATTTGAAACATTTCTTTTAATTGAAATCAGTCTCTAAAACCAACGGTTCAGGAAATAGAGACATTGGAAAAGGATAAGAGTGAACACCCTGTATATATATTTCACACTAAAAACGAGATAAATATTTCAAGCGTGTTGTTTTTTTTTTTTTTTTTTTTTTTTTTACGAGATCTTTTGCAAAAACTTGAGCTTTTTTCGCGATTCAAGGACAGTCAAAGAATATTTTACATCGAATTTTCTTATTTTATGTAACTTGAAAGTAAAAATGAATATTCTCAACGGTTTTGTCCAAGAAAAATCTTTAAAAAAAATTTAACAACGCATCGACTGATGTCTAGACGTTACGGACGGATGATTAAAACCCTCATCACATTGGTGAGAATAACGGGTGGAGTCGCTGTGTACCTGCATATTATATTATTATTGTTTTTTTATAGTACTTGCATACTATTCCATCCTTAAAACCGATATTCTTTTCTAAGAAAGTTAATTAAATCAATATATGTCCTCTCTTTTTTTTTTCGGAGAAAGTGAAACAAAGAAAATTGAGATTTCCGAATGAAAACAGAAAAACCATGAATATTTTGAAGGAATCCTTTCCATGAATATTATTTCGGGATTGTATAAAACCGATATTTGTAAAAAGCAGTCAACAGAAGTAAAAATGATCTTACTCTTAATTTCGTTTTTAATAGCATCGTTAATCTTTTAGCAGCACATTAGGTAGTTTATTATTATCAATTGATTAATGGTTCCATAAATATGCTGCGTATGCTGTGATAAATTTATATTGAATGTCTAAAGATGATTTTCGAAAAGGTAAATGACACCGCGTTCGAAATAGGGCTGGTCCAATTAATTGATTAATCGGGTCGGTTAATCGATCAATGGTTAATCGCGGTTAAAAATTTTGGTTTGAAAGTCGACTGAAATTTGCTTAGAAAAGTTTGTAATATATAACTCGATTTTTTTTAATGAAACCAATTAGATGTCTCAAATTATATGTACCTATATATAACATTTTAGATAAATGAAAATATTTTAAAACATTTGGCTCAATATTTTGACATGCGGAAATGCAAGTCGATTCAATCAAAACTGCTGATTACAATTTCGAATTGAGTTTGATGGGAATTTCAGAATACAAGACTACATTTAATGTCTCCACTGTGAATAGCAGTTTTTCGTATTTTCTTGTAAGCATCAGCTCCTCTCCTCACAAGTACCATTTTGTGGAAGTTTCTAGGAAAAAAAGCAACATTCGGGGCCGCCTTAAGAGCGTCACGGGTCCCCCGGGCAAATAGATTTTTCTGAAGATGTATGTTACTATAAAACTCTTGCCTACCAATTCACGTGCTTAATCTCGAAAATCTACACCAGATCTTATTATCATGAGGCACCTCTGTACTTGAGGTCCCCGGGCCGTGCTTGGGTGGGCCCCCATGCGTTAAGATGGCACTGGCGACAGTTCGATCGAAAGTAGTTTTGAAATCAGTGACTATCCTAGAAAAACTACAAGCCTAGAAAAACCTGCTTATGCTACTGTTTTGGTTTCAAATTTTATCACATTTGAAACACACAAAATTACATTTTGTCGTTTTATTGAATTTCTGTATAAAGAATAACATTGCACTATTGCACTACAATATATAGAATATAATCTTGAGCTGTGAATATCAGCTGATTCTCAATTCTTTAGCATCCATCTAATGATTTTTTTTTATCTTCTCTGTCTGGGGCAAAAAGTGGGTGGTTTCTTTCCCCCTCTTATTCCAGAGGATGCATAATATGCATACAGTCCATTCCAGGAAGCTTAGATTCCTGAAAATGCCTTATTTTTTGCCGAATATGTTAAAAAATGAAAATAAAGACATGCACATCTATGAAGATATTTTGTTCTTATTATTTCTTGATTAATGTTGCCGTTTGAATCTTGGCAAACCATTCAGTATTTATCTTCTTAGAAGCAAATATGTTCGGCAGAAGCGGCCCCCATTCAGCTCGAAGCTCCGGTGACCCCAGCCTAGTTACGGCCCTGAATTTCTTGCATTAATTCTGAATTTTCATCGATTGCCGAATTATTAATTAAATTAATTCCGAATTTCCATCAAATGCGAAATTATTAATTTCATTAATTCCGAATTTCCATCAAATGCGAAATTATTAATTTCATCAATTCTGTGGAATTATATATATATATATTTCTATCATCAATTCTGGAATTATTTCTTCCCTCAACTTTGAATTTTCATCAATTTTAGTGTGAATTTACATTTAGTATTTTAATTAATTAAATTAATTTATATATTTCATATTTTAATATCTAATATTCTAAGTATGTGAGTTTGAAATTTTTTTGTATATAGATATTTCTCAGCAGTCCTGTATATTCTAGAATAATGGATGCCGATTCCCCTCTCCCACAAAATACAGTAAAACCTCCTCTATCGGCCACCTCCGAACAACGACCACATTTTATTGGAACCGAACGCGTCCCATAGACTTACCATTACAAGAAACCTCCGAACAACTATTTCCGAATAACGGCCACTTTGGACATGGAGTCGGGGGAAAACATACGCATATTGCTATGAAAAAAATAATTTTCAAGCAGATTTTCAAGGGATTTTCCCGCTCTCCGAACTTTATGGAAGGGGGAAGATTATGTACGCTTTTTTTTCTTGGTACAAATGCTAGATGGGTATATTGAAGGTAGTGGGGAGGATAAAATCTTGAAGGATAATGTAGGGGGCAACAGAAGAGGCCTATTGTCAGCACTCTCAATGACTAGAGGGATATACAAGTTTACGGCACTCTCTCTAGTCTATTGTTTCCCAAAGTGGGTAATATCGACCCATGGAAAGGTCCAGGGACGGTAGAAGTTCCGGGTTTAGTACAGTATCCTACGGGTTGACTTGAGTTGGGGGGTGCGATGGGACGAAAAGTTTGGGAAACTATGCCCTAGAGTCCAAGGGATGGTTCCGTCCAAAAGAAATGTTGCTCGCAAATAGGAATAGAAATGTTACAGGGTATTAATTTTTTAAGAGGGATGTGTGAATGTTTTTTTTAACAAGAATGTATATTGTATGTCAGCGCCTGTCTTCATCTCGGAAACGCCCTGGAAAGGTCTAGTACCCTAGTTCATAGTGTTTCCCCAACTTTTTGTTCTCATCGCCCCCAACTCAAGCCAACCCATAGGATCCTATACTGAATGAACGCCAGGGGCTCTGCCACCGGACTTATCCAACACCCACTAGAAAAATTCTCTAGTAGGTGTTGACTTATCCCGTTGCCGAGATCTCTTCCAGCCCAGCTACGTAGCAGAGGATCCTATACTAAACCCATAGCTTTTACCGCCCCTTGGATCATTCCATCACCCCCAGGGGGCGATATTGCTCACTTTGGGAAACATTGGTCTAGTGAAAGGTCCAGTTTTGTGAACAAAGAACTATTTAGAGTTGCTGGTACACCATCTTGGTTCATATCAGTTTTTCCCCGCTTGTTGTGTTCTACCTGAGCACTACAAGCCTGAATTTTAGAATGCAATAATAGTGTCATAATCCAAAGATCGATTAATCAGTTATTATAATATTATCAAAATATAATCATATATTTTAATATAATCAATTATGTAACTATCGTAATCAGTTATAGAATGGATTGTCATTTCACATGCTATGTAAGTGGATCGCAAATTGTAGTTGTTTTTTCCTCCCAGAAATAAAACTTCCTCTCCCAATAGCGGCCACATTTCCACAGTCCCGTTAGTGGCCGTTGTTGGGAGATTTTACTGTATATAAAATCGGGGCAAGAGGGTCCTAAACTACAGTATATAGTGGACACCTACCGTTAACGGACACTTTTCTGATCCCCGGTCTCGTGGAATAGGGCTTTAATGTATTTCACTCCCCGTTACCGGACACTCTCGATAACGGACAGTAAAATCATGCAAATTCTAATTTTTTTTGTGAATTTTTGTTCATAAATAGGGAATATCCTATTCAACGGTGATCATGTATAATCCCAAGTTCGTATTGGTAAATATGATAAAATCCGTCAATTATTTATTTGATTAACTGAACATAACTATGGTCCAGGATGGTGAATTCGAATGATAATGTGTTGGTTTTGTTCGCACATGTGAAGAAAGCCAACACATTACACGACTGATAATGATATTGTTTTACCTTCTTCGCACTTATTTTAATTTAATTCAATTTTTATTACAAAATATGTGTAGTGCGTATCATGTACGGGAAAAATAATTAATTGGTTTAATGAAAAGAAGAAAAGTAATAATTTTTTCTATATTTATTAGACTTTCCAACTTTATTAGGGAATTACGCATAATCGCCGGTAAAAGTAATGTAGTGAAATTTAATGAAACTTTCTTTATCGACACGATTGATGATTATTCATAACCACCGGTGTATCATTTTTACACACAGTAACCTATAGGAAGCAATTGCGACAGAAGCCAAACGTCGTAGAAATGTGAAAGTCGTATAAACGAGGTCCCACTATACATCGTACCTCCCCAATAGCGGCCACTCCCGGTAGAAGCTTTGGTCCTATGTGTGTCCGTTATCGAGAGGTTCTACTGTAGTCAGATTCAATTTCCCCCCCCCCCCCCTTTATTCTTTTGTATTTACGAGATGACCATGCGTTCCGTATTTTCATATTTTGCTCGTCTTGTCGTTGGGATAAAAAAATGCCCCTTTTTTTTTCAACGAAGCTGATTTGAATTTGTTATCCTTTATTATAAAAATAAATAATTTTCATCACTATAAATATTTAACTTGTATATTTGCCATGCTTAACCCTTTTTTAATACGAAATAGCACATTCTAATTTACCATAGATTTACTCCGTGATTGTGTTTAATAAGTTTGAATTTTTGAATGAAAAATTTATCCCTCAATTTTTTTCCCAAATCGATACTTTCTTTTTCGAAACGATTTGCAATCATAGGAGATAGACATGAAAGTCTGGGGGGCATGATGTGATGTCAATTTATATATACGCAAATACATTAGATCAGTCGGTTTTACCTTTTTTGACGCTGGGGGGGGGGGGGGGCATTGATCCCCCCTATGTCCTCCCGTATCTCTGCCCATGTTTGTCTGTTGAGCATTTTTTTAAACTGGAATCATACCTCTACGACGGATGGTTGAGGAGATAAAGGCTGTGCTATCACTTACAGGACACCCTATATATTATATTATTTTGATTATATTCACTGATATTTTCCGGAAGCCATTTTCAACCGTTTTGATTTTGAATTAATCTTTGCAGATCATGTACATCGATAAATATTTCAAGGGCCGTAGCGTGCGTTCTCGGGGCAAATTTTTTCTTGGGCCCTCTTGAAAGAATTCTTATGCAAAACAAGTTCACATTATTTTGTAGGGCCCCAGTTGCCCCAGCCTAGTTATGGGCCTGAAATGTTTATTGCTCTTCTTTTTGGTTCTATTTTTCAACAGCAGTATTTCCAGCTCAATTTTTTATACTAGCATGGAAAGAGACCGCAGCTAGAATAGCGTTTGGAAGGGCATCATCGCAACTTGTTCTATGCTAATCCCGATGAAAATTAGTTTAAGGGTGTGAATCTGAAGAACGTGTTTACATGTGTGTGTTCACTTAAATATATAGAAAACTTTTCTCCCATCTACAATTTTTTTCCTGTTATCGAAAACAACGGGAATCGGAAAAAATGTATGCGGATGTATGGTTAACAAAAAACGTTAACTTGTACGAGAACAATAGAGTGTAATGCTTCAAATTTTTGATATTTCTCCTAATATGATAATTAGGAGAAATTGAATTTTTCTGCGGTTTCCAATGAAGAAAATGTTAAATTTACGCCTCTCTAAACAGCCGATAGAAATTTGCCGACCTATCGATAGTTGAAATTCTTGACTTTCGTCCTTTTATAGAAGCTAGAATAACGGAGATTGTCATGACAGAGAATATCCGGAGTAGACATAAAAAAGTGGAGACAAGAATTTCAACAATTCATATCTGGCTGATTTTCCTTAAAATTTTTTTGGGTAAATTACTCTCCGTATAATAAACGCGCGAATTTTGAAACTGCCCGTTCAGCAAACGTTCGGGGGGGGGGGATGAAAATACTTTTCATTTTTAAAACAATGCATGAAAACTTTGTTGTAGAGCTTTTACAGTGGGGGGCAGAAAACTCACGTTTGTCCCTCTTGACAAAAATATTCGTTACGGCTCTGACCGCAGCCGATATGCGGTCGAGTGGGCATCGCGAAGACATGTTCTATATTCCCGCACATCAGCCAGATATGAATTGTTAAAATTCTTGTCTCCACTTTTTTGTCTACTCCAGATATTCTCTGTCATGACGATCTCCGTTATTCTAGCTTCTATAAAAGGACGAAAGTCAAGAATTTCAACTATCGATAGGTCGACAAATTTCTATCGGCTGTTTAGAGAGGCGTAAATTTAACATTTTCTTCATTGGAAACCGCAGAAAAATTCAATTTCTCCTAATTATCATATTAGGAGAAATATCAAAAATTTGAAGCATTACACTCTATTGTTCTCGTACAAGTTAACGTTTTTTGTTAACCATACATCCGCATACATTTTTTCCGATTCCCGTTGTTTTCGATAACAGGAAAAAAATTGTAGATGGGAGAAAAGTTTTCTATATATTTAAGTGAACACACACATGTAAACACGTTCTTCACACCCTTAAACTAATTTTCATCGGGATTAGCATAGAACAAGTCGCGATGATGCCCTTCCAAACGCTATTCTAGCTGCGGTCTCTTTCCATGCTAGTATAAAAAATTGAGCTGGAAATACTGCTGTTGAAAAATAGAACCACTATTTCCTACTAAGGTGACAGACATTACAACGGAAAACAATTGAATTGAAAATTTCGAAAAGGCCTCATCTCTGAAAATCAATTTTTCATGAGAGAAAAAAACTGAATTTTTCTTGAACTGTTTGACTTTTATATATGTATCTCGTGAAAATTTTTAATTTTTGTAGATGAGCCCTTTTTAAAATTTTCAATTCAATTGTAATATTCTGAAAAATGCGCGATTTATATGTATTAAGTTCTCACATTTGCATGAAACCATATGCATATATTGTAATTTTTAATAGGGTTTTTAGAAAAAGCAAATTATATATATTGAAAAAAAGTGCATAGGGTCAATGTTCATTACCCCATTCCTAAAAAATATTAAGTGTGGGTGTATTTCATTTTAAAATATAGAAGATCAAATTTAATGCAGTTAAACTAATCAAACCAACATTTTATAAACTATATACTGTCAAAGCATTTTTTTTCTTCACTTCTTTTACTGTATTCATTGTTTTCCCCAAATTATAAATTATCTAGCCCAAAGCACTCTGACATTCTTTTCAGTGAACTCTGAATATTTTTAATTTTTGTGAAGACTGACAGAAAGACTTTCCAAAAAATAAAATACAACTCATCTTCTTAACCCTCAAAGCACTCCTATCATCCACAGATAAGCGTAGTAGCCTGCTCAATCACCCTGTGATGATTTTAGTTTTTTTAAAAACTAAATTCTTAAAATGACGTACAGATGGCGTATGCACATACATGTTCGTTTTTTTATTATTTCTCTATTCTCTAACAGGTTTGCTTGTACTGTGTGGGATGAATGGATGGTAGTGGTAGGCTGGTGTAGAGTGTCTGCCAGCAGGCATTAGTGTCCCAGTGGCAGTGGGTTTGAACCCAGATTTTATAGTTGCTCCACCCTGTTTTTTTTGATAATACAGAATTTGTAACATCTGAGTTTGATTGCCATCTATCTTTCACAAAAGAAAACTAAAAAAAATGTTTTTTTTCCGCTCGCAGTGAGAGAAGCCTTCCTCAGACTAAAATTTCCGCAGCCAAAGGTTAGACTGAAAGTACACCAAAAGGGATTTTATTGAAAAAAAAAAAGGAACTCTCATTATACATAATTTCTAAATAAAAAGACTAAGCATTAAAAATAAACTAAAAAGACTAAAGTATAAATAGTAAGAATTCATTTAATTGGAGAATAATAAAAAAAAATCTAACAACAAATCTATACATATCATACATGAAATAATTTTTATCCAATTATTTTCATTCCGAACAAATTTCAACAACTGTATAATAATCAAGTAATTTAATGAAAATACCATTAGTGAGAATATATTGATGAATAATGCAAAAAAAAAGTTGAGAATCAGTAACAAACAATACTGAAACGTCTTTGGTTCGATGTTTGAAGCCATTAAGTTAATACAGTTAAAATTATGTTTATCATTAATCCCAACAAACTGCCAGTTTAAAATGGACACTATTTCCTCAATGAGAAATAATGCATAATAACATGATAACAGCATCCAAAATATAGATCTACATAAACTTTGCCTTCTGAAGGAAAATCTCTCAACATTAATAACTATGACATTTTATCTACTCACTTTCATGACATATACTATACAGCAATAATTTTTCTAGAAAACCCAATAACTTATCCATGAGTCATTTACAAAAATTAATGCAAGGAAATATTCTTTATAGCTTATTTATATTACATACAACATTTATTATAACCACAAAATTTAATGAAAATCAAAAAGATGTGTAGACAACTCAAATGTAAAGTGTAAAATTATAAATATTATACATAATTACCTTAATGTAAGGTAACACCATGGATAAAATTCTATAAACATGCTATAAACAACTTCCAGAATTACTGACCAGAAATAAAACATGAATGGAATCAAATAAAATGTTGTTCCATTCCTTTATAAATTATTGGCAATCTTTTTTCATTTCAGTCATTTTCCGGTTTATATATAAGTACAGACATTTCATTTTCCTAATAGGCAGTAAATTCATTTTTAACCCCTCCAAAAAAAAAAAATCACCACACAACAACACTGAAACAATATTTTTAAAATTAAAAAAAATTAGTTTTCTGAAGCATTGGTTTGCATGAAGAAAGTTATGCAGGTCAAGTTTGATCACTTCTGATATCATTTTCAAGATTTCATGTTTGACCGCACGTAAATCCATATGAGAGAATGAGTTTAACCAGTCATTTTAGTATTTAAATTATCTAAGTGCAATAATGACCCATGTATGATGGGTATTTAAAGCAGTATATAAGGGACATATTTTTTTTTCTTTTCTTTCTTCAGAAATTGAAATATCCATTCTACTTGAAAAATTTGTTTTTGAATAGCATTTTTTAATTTTTTAACAAAAACATTGCATTCCAGTAAATGACTCACTGTTCTACATTAAACACTCGTAAAAATTTACAGGTTACTCACACCTGGGCCCTGACAAAGGGCGATCCAGATATATATAACATGGATATATATATCGATAAACCAGTGGATCTCAAACTTTTGTCACCCCCGTCACTGCCTTTCCCAATTCATGGTTCATCTGCGACTCCCCAGAATAGTTTAGCAGATATTTTTACTTATAAAAAGCTTCAAAGCATAGATGGGCACACAAATCAATATCCCAGCTTAACGTGCCACCCCTAGGAGCTGCGATGCACACTTTAGGAAACAATGTCATGGACAGAATATCAAATAGACCAGAAATCTCCATATCAAGGGCAGTTCAAGACAAAATTTTTACTTGCGCGAGACATCTTTTCGGTGCCCTTCTGGCTTATAAACAGCACCAGTAAAATGACTCTGAAAACTTGAAGATTTGTATATGCATCAAAACTATACTTTTCTCTGCACATTATTCTATCCAATGCATTCAGTTTAAATAAAACATTTTTTCCAAATTTTTCTGAAATATTTTTTCTTTATCCCTGATTTGGCTCCCCTCCTATAGTAGCACAGCAAAAGTCACACATCCCTAGAGTCGCTCCTGTGATGGACATAGCCATCATACCAACCATTAAAATGATAGGCCATTACATATATACACATCATGCTCAGGTAACTGGTTAATATCCACATGCTCAACATGTATACCATTTATATCATTCATTAAGTCCCATTCATCAAGTAATATATTACGGAAAGTGAAATTGTTATATATATTTATGATAAAAACGAATATAATACATTAAAAAACTAACACAATTTGAGACACAAAATAAAAATAAGACAAATTATGAATTAAAGATGTTAAGGCATGATTAAGGAGCGATAAATAATTTTTTACATCACTAGTAAAAAAAGCAGCAAAGTTTAATTTCTTACTTTATTTAGAGATCAGATAGCACTGTATGTGTATATATTTTCCTAGCTGAATCATCACTTCAAAACAAAGATAATATATCTCAAAACATGTATAAAAAAAATAAGAGAATCACAAACATAATTTCAACCAATGCGCAATTTTACGTGAAAATGTTAAAGTGAACATGAAAAAAAAAAGATCTTTAGAATTCATCAACTTTTCATCTGAACTGTTTACTGGAATTGAAGTGAAAACTACAAAGAATTAAAAAACTGCATGCAGGAGAAATACCGGAGGACAATCCATGCATTAATACTAATTTAACACTTATGAAAAGGCTTTCCCAAACCACATCGAAATCAGGTGAGTTTAGGTGATAACTAGATACTAGGGATTTATATAAGCTACATAGTTGTACATTGCTTGCTATATAAACATGCCTTTAACAGATAAAACCTAGTTTGAAGATTGCAAATAAAACTTAAAGCTAAATACTTCTAATATTATAACAAACTTGATGTGTAATTTGATCATTTTTGTCATACCATGGCCATTTTCTACATACAAGAGATAATTAGACTGGGACCTATAATTTTTTAGCAGATTCCAATAGTTCAATGTTTTTTTTTTCATCTCATTAAAAGCTTGGTGCATGTATAATTTGAATTGGTTGAAATTAAATATAAAGCACTGACTATATAGAACCTGAATTTAAGTCAATAATAACTACTGGAATTTCATAGAAATGAGATGACATTGTAGATCTTTTTTTGAAGGCAAACAAAAAAAAAATATGCATCAGTGGTTCCCAATCTTTAGAAGATTGCAGCCCAGTCATTTTTTTTATAAGCCTTATCTTAAGAAATGCACAGCTTTGTATAAGAGATTCAAAACCATGTGAATAGCTAATAACAGATCCCGCTGAAAGATTTAACATTCAGCTCTACTTAACATTTGATTAATAAGGCCGAAAGAATGGGCATTTGATCTCCCCAGTCAAAATGGGGTCGCAAAATCATTATAGATTTTTCATTAATTTTAATTTTTTTATCAATGCTTCTATTTATCAGATAAATTCTTTCTTCTTCCTTACTATTGGCAATTCATTCAGTGTTACACTGCCAAAAAGGACTTTTTACAGAAGCTTAAAAGGGGGGCCCCCCAGGCATTTAAACTCAAGATGACAGCCCTAATTTTGATGCATATATCAGTAAATAGTGGCAGCAAATCACACACATCTATACTTACTATACAATGTATTCAAGGGGTTTAAAAGAAAAATGAAATGGCAAGTTATAAGAGAATCAATGTCTTGTGACCACAGCATGACTATATGTCAGGACCCGGCAGTTAAGAAACACTGGTATAAGGCAAATTCTGATAAAAAGCTAATGACCGTAATTTACTACTTAAATGTTCATTACATCTAACTTCAAGTTACACAATCTAAAAATTTCCAAACTAGATTTCTTTTATGGTATTTTCATTTAACAAAAGTTAAGTATCGATTAGACTAGAGCTAATAAAAGAAAGGCGAGCAACTTGACAACTGAAATCAACTAAAAATATAAAGGTATTAGACTGATTACAAAAACACGAGTTTCAGAAAAATGATTAATGGGTGATACCCATAACTGCAATTGGGAAAATCAAAAGCTTATAATACTAACAGAAAGGTTCAGAAATCTCTAAGGGTCTGTAAAATTCTAGACGGTAAAAATTTTCTTTTCTGTATTTCAATCACAATATTAAAATGGAAGTTTATTATTTGGCATTGAAGATAAGCATGTGTGTCAAGTATGAAACATTAAAATTTGACTGCACATGAACATTTAAACAGAACATATATATATATAATGAAATTAACTAGAAACAGTTCATTTCAAATAATCTCCAAAAGTACAGAATATTTTCAATTTTCTTTTTTCAAATTGAAATGATTCTTTGAATCTTGTGCAATATTTGCAATAGCTTCAAAGAATAAAAATAAATATTTTTAACAGTAGGCAGGTATATATCACATATGATGGAGCTTGAGAAACAACAGAGTATAAAAAGTGTTCAAAAATCAATCAAGCTTCTGAGTTCATCAGTAAATAGTGATGGGTATATATGTATAATGCAGGCAAGGCATATCAAAACTGTGCCTATCAGAATGAGAAATACGAAACATTTTAAAATTTGGAAGTTTTGGATGGGGGAAGAGAAAAAAAACCTACTATTGAAATTTACATACACAAGAGGTTGGGTTTTAAACTATGAAATTTCTAGATGAACTTGGAAAAGTTATCACTTTTTTTTTTAAATATGCAAGTCCTGATAAGAATAAAACCCCTAATTGATGATAGATCATTAAGAAGCAGTGATATCAAAATTAAACATTGCACATGAGTGTCAAATTGTCTAAAAGTGTTATAATAGATAAAAATCTAGAGTTTCCCAGAAACCGAACATTAAATAGGCTTTTATTGAATTGCAAGAAATCTTTATAAATTGATAAAAATAAAATTGCATTTAAATGAGTTGCTCACAAAAACTAGATTGATAGAACAAAGTATTAGGAAAATATTTTTAGTTGTACACAAGTTATTTGAAGCATTACTCTAATATGCAAGAAACACAGTTACAAATGAGTGAAATGGAACCAAGTTAAAAGTTGGGCAATTAACAAAAATTCAAAAGATTTGAGTAAGAAATAAAGAATGTACTTAACTCACTGCTGAGTTATACATAGTGTTTTTCGCCTGGATGGTCCAAATCATTTTTGAGCAAATTTAGTGTTTGGAAACCTTTTAACATATGAAACAAATGACTTCACAAGCAGTGGTGTGATTCAACCAATTTGACAACTGATTCATGGTAAATTGGTTGTACCAGCAAACACATTGGGTGGCTGCCCAGGCATTTGCTTTACAGAGAACTCTGATTACATGTGTTATTTTACCAAACTCAACAAAACACATTAGGTATTGTTCTACTAAACTGTTACAAACTAGATGAATTCCACCATTGCTCAAGCACATTTGATAGCAAATACTTCTCAACCCCATTTTTTATATATATACACAAATTTTGACAATATGAAAAATTAAACAAAGGAAATAGAAACATTGGTAAATAATATAACTTCAACAAATGAAATAAATATCAAAAACATTGTCTTACAGGCTTTCATGACCAATGAAATATATGCAGTTTTTGGGTTTTTAGGCCATGGTCCAAAAAATTTACTTCTTGACGTTTCACCCACATCTGTGGCAGCCATCTTCGGAGGTTCAATAATGCACAGGTTTCTGCAACAATCAAAAAAGCTGTCTTGCATCTAATCCCATCGAGTTATTACTTGTATAGAAAGTGATCAAACCTCAGACATTGAAAAAGAATCAACGTCAAGAAGTAAATTTTTTTGGACCAAAATGGCCTAAAATAAAAACCTTTAAACTGCATGTATTTATTTCATCAAAAAATATTGTTTTGCTTCAACAACTTTTTATCAGACCACTGATATCAGGGGTGGCTCAAGATAAAATTCTCAGCAGTGCAAAAAAGACATTTTTTGATGCCCTCTGGCATTCAAAGCCGCACCAGTAAAACGACCTAGAAAAGTTGCAGATTTGTATGAGCCATACATTAATATCTTAAAAGATGACACAGGCAAGTTAATCGTTAAGGCTCTTACCCTTGGACTGTAATGTATGAAATGCAATGCATCAAAAATTACAGGATTCTCTACAAATTATTAAATTAACAATAAAACTCAAAACAATAATATATTTTATATAGTTGTATATATAATTTTTTAGATGTTAATTTAATTTTAAGAATATAAATTAAAAAAATTCATCAATTCATTCTCAAAAATGTGGAAATATATGTATAAAAAAACACTTGACAATGTGTGTAGAAAAAAAATGTAAACATAATTCATATATCCATAGCAAAGTGAAAAAGAATTCATCTTGTACCAGGGCTGAATAGAGAAATTCCTTTCGGAGGAAGATAACTGGCATTTAGGTCCACACCCCAAGCTCCTCTCCTCGCATTACAGCTTTGTCTCATACGGACAGATGTTATTTCAACACAATACAAAGTATTATTTTTCTGATGTAAATAACATATCTTTTCTCCATATTTTCTTGCACAGCAGAAAGTAATTATCAGAAAATGTTTATATATATATGGAGATGTATGCAAATTTTTAAATTGTATGTTGCTAGTACATGTTGAGCTCATTTTATGTCAAGTTAGCTTAAATGGTACATCACTATTGACAGTAAATTGGAATAAATTACAAAAACCATATTCAAAAATCATTTGGGAAACAAAAAAAAACTGAGTTCCAAGATACGAAAACCGTTACATTTTCAGCATCAAAACAAGTGCCTCTACTAGATCATGAACCTACTTCTGCATATGTCAACAAAGGCAGATCAGGAACAATTCATTGCTTTGGGGGTGTTTGGCGAATGTGTGGAGAGTTTTTGCTCAATGTTTCCTTCCTGGGAGTGACAAGAATCTTAACGGGTAGTAGGATATCTCCACAGGGCCATCTTAATAGCATCATGGATCCTGGGCAAAATTATTTTCTGGAGCTCCCCTACCTGGCTGGAAGTCAATTAATACTTACTTTCAAAAATTATAGTATCAGATTTTTCATTATCATAAGGCCTCCAAGCACTCATTAAGATGGTCCTGTACCTCTTGCCAGACATCACAATATTCCTGAAGATATTCACCATTTCATACAAACAAAATGACAAGAAAAGTCACAATGGCCAAATACCTTTTAAACAATGCATTGTTTGATAAATTGATGGTCACGAAAGCCTTACATATGTCAAAGGCAGACAAGTTTGATAATGTAAAAAAAATAATAGAGAGTGCCATAATGTTACGTGTGTAACTTAATATTTTAAGGCTCATACAATCAGTGACCAATTTATAATGACCCCCAGACAGTTTTAAGCAAATTAACTGGGATGTTATGCTGCTGCAACTAAAGGGCAAGGCTAGTACGAGGAAGGAAAACTTACTGCTTGCAGCAGTAGAAGTAGTTTGTTTGGGAAGGTATGATAAACAATGTGATTTGCCATACTTTCAAATTGGGATGACTGAAGTTCAGAGCCATGGAATGAATATCACCAAAACCACTGCATTCGTGAATTGCTCAAAGGTTGCTGAAGTGTTCAAAAACTGAACTGTCTGCCAAAAACTGAGCCTTAGCATACTGTGTGGTCGTCATTGACTAGTGAATAGTTAAGTGTAACGGAGAGTGGACAGACTCGTAAAAAACAGAAGGGCAACAATACAGCACATCATAAAGATACTCTCAAATGATCACTGAATGTACAGTTAACCAAGCACTGCATCAATTAGGATATGGAAGCTTAAGACCTGTTCTGTGGTCATAATAGATTGGCCACTCAGTGTATATTGAAAATTTGTACATTAACCCTCCATCGGGTACAATATGAATTATGTTTATCACACAAAACTAATCCCTTAAGTGAACACACAAAAATCTGCTTCGTGGGGTTAAAAATTAACTAAAACATTCAAACTTGTTTCAATTTTATATTAGATGCTATACTGTAATAATTGAAACCATGAAAAATGGAATAAGCTACTGTGGGTCACATGGGAGGGGAATGCAAAAAACCTCTAAGAAAATAATACAAAAACAGTTCATCTAATGGATTAATGTGACTGATGGAGGGCTAATAATGACGAAGCTCTCTTTCAACATTCAGAGAAGTACTACTATTTGTTTTAGTTTAGTATTACACTTCTAAAGTTGTTATAAAATTACAACTTTATAACAATGAGCGAAAGTTCGAAAATTTCACTCTGATTTCTACTGAGCATCACATTAATCACTGAGTTCGCTGTTGTCAGACTGATCTGCTGCCATAGTTGGCTCAACAGATATTGCACCTGGAGGTGCCTCTGCATCTGGATCACTGAAAATAAAAATATTTTATATAAAATATTTACAATCAGCATAATTTGTAGCTACACATTTCATAACCACTGCTATTGAAGAAATGATTTAAAGCTCAAATATATATTATTTATGATGAAAACAATGTTATATACCAAGCATTGATTTTAAAAAAATATATATTTTTATTTAACCCTTTCAGCAGCAATCCTGAGATATCTCATCTAACTTGATCTGCTTTATTTCAGCCACCGCAAAATATCTTGGCTTCTAAAAATGTGTTAAATTTATTTTTACACACAGTAAAACGTTTTCCATCCCCCTAATATCAAACAACTAACAGTGGGTGGAGTCAGCTCTTGTTCAAGGTTAGATAAGAGACTTAGCAAGAAAAAGCAAAAAAATATATGCTCACACAGTTATAAATACAAAAAGTTTTTTCCAAAAAAAGTATTTCTCGTCCTATAAAGCCACAAACGTCATGGCAAGTGTTTTCATAGTGCAGTTCAAAATTGAAGGTAGAACTGTTATGTATCCTATTTAAAATATATGCAGTACTTATAAATTTATTTTTTTCCTTTATTTTGGATGCCTAATTTAATAAGGCAACAAAGTGCAAAACATACAAAAAGATATGATGCTGGCGAAAATATGTGTTGTATTATTTCAGAAAGAACTATGTACAATGATGCTGTGTTACATTTTCTCATGTTGGTCAAATTATAAAAAGGGGGTCTTCAGGTCGATTTTAAAACTTTGAAAGAGAAAAAAACTGCTAGAAAGTAGATTTCTCAGTGAAAAGCTTCAATCTGACAACAGTCAAGCCAAGCAGATTTTTTTTTCTTTTTAAATTTATATATTATATTTTGGCATGAACAAACTTCAAATTTTTTACTACAGGTAAAGCAGCTGTGGTTCTATGTTATTGTATAGGTTTTGTCTATTATGCAAAAAGCAAGCATTTTGAAGCGATGAAATGAATATTAAAGTGTATCAAACCTTTTGGAAAAGAATTTTTTTTTTGGAAGATATTAGATATTTCATCTTTAGATATTTATCGCTTAGTTGATTTCAAATCAGATATAAAATAAGAAAAGTAGAGAAAATAAGAACAGAACATAATTCGATATTTCTTGCAAGTACCTATTATACAAAAGAAATAAAATTGAAAATATATAATCCTCTATCTTGCTATGCAAAACAATTTAAAAAAAAAAAAGTCATTTATGTGTTGTCAACAATTTAAAAAAATACTCACTCTAATAAATCTGGATTAACACCTTCAGTACTCATTTTTAGCTTGACAGCAACAATTGGTACACCCTAAAAATATTAAATCAACATATAGGCCTAATGTGAATATTTATCACTTTATTAACTCCAAGTTTCAGAAAAGCTGAAAAAGCAAATAATCCATAACCACGGAAAAACCGAATGAACAGAGCTGAATAAATGTAAGTAACGAGGAACTTAACATGCACAATTCAAAATCGTTTCATATAAAGCATTCCTAAAAATTCAATTAAATCTGGTTTTAATCTTTACTAAGCAAGATTAATAGCTTATTTTAAATTGTGACTATATACACACACACACAACCTAGTTACACTAGTTCTTAAAGTTTTTAAAAATATCACAAAAGTATGAACACGTCTTATGAACTTTTGGCTGAAGACAGGAACGTGGGAAATGAATTTTTACATTAAAATTTATGCATTGACACACATACAAATTGAACTCACCATGATAAAAATTGTTTTTTCGGGTTCGAAGACCGTCGTCCGTTTGAGTTTGTTCTCAACGTTTCCCCAACACTAGTGGTTGGCATCTTCAGGAGAATTGATAAACTGGATCAAAGTCAAGTTTTCCGGAGTCTCAGGTTGTATTTATGGACATAAGTGGCTTGAACTACACTATTGTTTTGCGATTGGTCAATTGATTCTATGGCTGGCAGCGTATTGTAAACAGTTGTTATGCTGGTAGAACCTGATTGGTCGAGAGATGTGGAGTTATCTGATTGGCTGTTCAGATAAAGCCAATCAGATAACTCCACATCTCTCGACCAATCAGGTTCTACCAGCATAACAACTGTTTACAATACGCTGCCAGCCATAGAATCAATTGACCAATCGCAAAACAATAGTGTAGTTCAAGCCACTTATGTCCATAAATACAACCTGAGACTCCGGAAAACTTGACTTTGATCCAGTTTATCAATTCTCCTGATGATGCCAACCACTAGTGTTGGGGAAACGTTGAGAACAAACTCAAACGGACGACGGTCTTCGAACCCGAAAAAACAATTTTTATCAAATGATGGCCGCGAAAACCTTATAGACTATGAACTCACCATGTTCACCATTTTGAAATACTTAGCATATAATGGAACTTGAGATATTTTGAGCACTGGTTTATCCTTTTCAGATTCTTTTGGACCTGAAGGCAAAGAAGCTTGACTGTTTTCTTGAGTTGAAACAGACGATTCCTGAACATTGGATGGTGCCTGAATACTATTATTTGTGTGATTAGGAGATGACTGATTATTCAAAGTGACATCATCCAATCCAGGTATAGATGCTAACTGTAGAAGAGAAAAATAATTATAACACACTAGTCCTCGCAATTACTCAAGAAAATTCCAAATGTAAAACTTACATCTTATTATAGGAAAAATGGAAAAATCTCAAAACTGGAAATGAATACAGTCAAACTAAGAAATCAAAAAATTACCATATATATTCTCCTACAATATGATGTTCTATAAAAATTTATTTCTATATTGAGAGGGAGTTATTTATGGGTCAATTTTTTTAGAAGAAAAATAAAACCAGTTTTACCAATAACCCTATAGCAAAGTGCACAACCTCCAGCTGGTGGACCAAATCTGGCCTGTGAGGGGTTACCAAAAAATTATCAATCCCCATATCACAAGATTCTTTTCAAGTAAAAGTGGACCGTTCTTGAAGCAAATTTATATTGGTTTTCTTTTATCACTCACTAGTACCACTGTGAATCAAACTGATATTTGATTTCTAAAAACAGATGCAATCCAAAAGTTAATTTAAAAATTTTTATTTTGCTAGTTTAACTGGGTTCAATTACTTTGCTAAATATACTTTCATGGCTACTCTTACTTACACTACGCATTCTAGCTAAAATGCAATAAAATCATTAAAAATTAATGCTTCAACACAATGGTTCTAAAACACATTATCCAACCTAATAAAGAAATCCATTAAAAACAAAGGAATTAACATTTTATAGTTAAAACAATAAAACAAATGGTATTTAACAAAGTTAGGCACAATTTATGTTTACTGATAAACCAATCTATAAATTGTCTCTGGTAGATTTTTCATTTTGAAAAACGTTTTCTTTCTCTCAATCACATCTTCTGATTCATTAAAGCAATTTCTTGCAGAGAGATCATAATAAAAACTATGGAATTTTTTATTTATTGGACCATTTTTTGAGCTGACATTTTAACTCTTATCGTGCAGGGTCATTCATGGATCATTTTACATCACTTTTAAGCATAGTCCCTATGATGCTCAGCACATGTGTTTCAGTGTTATACAGTGTTCACATGGATACCAAACCAGTAGAGGCAAAATCATTTCATTGAGATTGTAGCCTCCTGTTTCAACTATTTATAGGACTTCAAAAACTTACATCCCAATGCCTATTTAACAAGTCCATTGCCTAAATGAGAAGTCTGCACATGAAAATCAGTAGAAGTGATGTCAGGAATATCAAGCACGCAGATGATTCAAATTTCTTAACTTAGGTAATTGCAATAGTTGCACGAGCACTGTGGAGTTGATCTTTGCCTTATTGCATCAAGGCACATGTTTACATGTGATTTTGACCAGATTGTGGGTAGTAGATAGTTTCAAAATAAATTTGAATACACCATTCCAATGAAAAATGAACTCATTTCAATATCAGATAAAAGTAATGAGGGGAAAAAAAAGAAAATTATCTATATTTTGAATATGTGTTGTTACAATAGCTGACAAACATGGCTATAAGAAAAGGATATTGAAAATAATATAAAAAGACCATGGAGTCACTTAAGTCAATAACAATCAGTTGCATATGCATTTTTTAAAAGAAGGGGAGTTTCCACTTTTTTTCCTTCTGGGGGGGGGGAAGGGTTTCTTTACTTCAAAAGTACATCATCTCAGCTCAAGAGGGGTCTTGGCTTTGTATACACCAATGATAACAATAGTGCTAAGATGGATGAAAAAAACACTTTTGCCACTTACTTTTGCTTCCAAAATACACATTGATGCTTCCAATCTCTGGATGCGAATCAATAAATTTTCAAGTTTCTCATCACAAATAGTGGCAAAATGATTGAGAAATGTTGTAGTTTGAATCAGAAAATGGTTGAGAAACGTTAGAGTTCTTTTTTGATGAACTGGGCCAACCTGAAAAGTTTAAACAATTGAAGAATAAAAAACTCAATTTAGGATACCTATAAGTTACAAGAGATAAAAATTACTATGAAAACAAAACTCAATGACAAAAAAAACCTTGGGTTGGCATCAAACTATGACTAAACAAAACACATATTTAACAAAAGAAAAACTTACAATAAGATTACTTGAATTTGGGATTGCTGCATTATTGATATAAATGACCAACATATTTGGTAGACATTTTTTTATCATTCATTTTTCATTCAGCCATTAGGTAACTAACATCTTGTGGAGTTTGTATTTATAAAAATCGTCTCTAGTCTCGTGATTCTCAACTGGGGTCAGTGACGTAGCCAGGTTTTATCACTGGGGGAGCGAAATTGTATAAGGTGCTTTTTTTCTGTTCCTGATGTAGGTGCAAATTTAAAATTATGCATTTGTTGAAAATACTTTAAATTTCAATAAAAAAAATCAATTTAAATTTATTTTCTATTTTCCATTTATGTTTATTTTTCAAATTAAATTAGTCATTTTTGATTGATTTTTATTTTTAAAATCAATTAAAAAATTTTTTGAAATATTTTAGAATGTACCACATGCTTATAAAAAAATACAAACTCTAGGGCCGCAACAGGTAAATTGCCCAACACAGTAACTGGAAGACTAAGGTCAAATATTAAAAAAACCAAATAAAAATATAATCTAAGAACTGAAAGTTTAGAAAATTTCTGATAATTCCACCCAATTGCTTTCATCATGTTGCACTGTTATCGTAAGCAGATATATCACGTACTAGATTACAGACGCTCATGCAAAGGGTGCTGTTTACCAAAAGTTTAAACTTCTTTTACCCAAAAAGTTTTGGAACTACCATTTCTAATTTCTCAAACGAATTGGTGTGTGGTGGATAACGTCATGTGTGCTTAATGTATTTTAGAGTGCTGAAAGCATGTAAAGTGTTTGAAGTGTAATTATCCATCTTTCAAATCAGAAGTGAAAGTGGCAGGTGTACGAGTCTGTTGAAATAATTTTAGTGTTCATCAAATCGACCCGCTTTCTGTGGAGAGACTCTTTGAAGGAAAGGCCTTGCTCAAAGTCGGAAAACCTAAGAAGGCATTATGCAGTGTATATTAAAAGTTTTTAAACTTTTTTACCCAAAAAGTTTTGGATCAAAAAGTTTGATCACAATACATCTGTGGTTTAGCAGTGGTATGTTTATTTTTAATTAAATAAATCCACGGGATCAACGGTGGCTCGAGACCGAATTTTCACCTGCTCGAGGAATTTTTTTAGCACCCCTCTGGTGTATAAATCTATAAATCCCACCAGTAAAACAACAACGAAAACTCGCAGCTGTGTTCCCAGCTAGATGGAATGCATAAAAAGGTTTTCTCTAGGAATCATTCTATCTAACGCAAATTTGCTAGAGTTCGTATAATTTGAATTTTACACACAAAACTTTTTTTTTCAATTTTTTTTTTCTTCAATTATTTTTCCCCTTTACCTCTGATTTGGCGTTCCTCCTGTCGTGGCTCCCTTTGCAGCCATGTGGAGCTGTCCCTGCACAGGGCGTATTTCAGAACATGAGAGAGTTAATAATCCTTTAATTCGAAAAACCATGAAATTCCTAACGCGTTTCAATGCACAATGGGTGCAGTCTTCAGAGGATAAATCACGCTAACCAAGATATCACATTTGGGTTGGCTACCAAATCTTAACTCTCGACTGTTCTGCAGAAAAAATATGTCTGTTGGAGTCAGAAATCCTGACCCCGATGATTGACTCGCACAGATGTATTTTTTTTCGCTGAGCCACCAGGAGTTAAAATTTAGTAACCAACCAAGTGGGATCCCTAGGAAGTGTAATAGTGGTCTGATTTATCCTCTAAAATGGCACTCATTGGGTGTTGAAAACGTGTTAGAAATTTCTTGGTTTTTTCCTTTCATTTGCCTCACACGTTGGTTATTTTAGTGATTCCAGAAAAAATTGGAAAATAATAAAACTATATAGTGAGCGATGAATAACAAGGCTTTTGTTTGATAAAATTCCATGTTTCCTAGAAATATTTTGTTTGAATTCTGTTGGATGAAATATTTCTGGGGGCTTACTTCAGGATGTGGGGTATCATTGTATGGGGTCTTTGCATTTGGCATGACTAACTAAAATAGCAGGAAAATCCTGGGACATCTCACAAAGCATTAGGAACACTATCTACAAGACGGTGGTCGAGAGATTCTTGGCCCATGGCGCCTCAGCTTGGTATAGGCATCCAACCAAAAAAACACAACAGGCTTTAGATAGTGCACAGAGGAAATTTCTTTTAACAATAACCGGAGCCTATGACACAACAGCTATGCTCGGACTCCAAGTGATCACAGGCAACTGCCCACTACACCTAAAGCTCCAAATGGAAGCAGTCTACACAAACGCAGTTAGGTTTAGGAAAAGCATTCAACCAGAACTTCTAGACTTTGACCCCAATAACTTTGAAGCACGGGAGCATGGCTGGCACCACCACCCCTCCTGCTCAACTGTCCCCAATCAAATTTCAATTGACGGCCACGATATAAAACTAGCAAACACCCACATATACACAGATGGCTCCAAAACCGATGAAGGCGTCGGGGCAGCCTATTGTGTATACACAAACAATACAGAAAAGCAAACGTGGCAAGCAGCGCTAGATAAAAACAATAGTAACTTTCAAGTAGAATTGTTAGCGATAGAAGCAGCTGCACAATATGCAACGGGAGCGGAAGAGCGAGTTTTAATAATAACTGATAGCCGCTCCTCCCTTCAAGCACTTCTAGATCCAACAAATAGAAACACAATAGTACGTGTATTAAGGCGGCGTCTATTAAATAACCCAAACATTTTCCTAGGTTGGACCAAGGCTCATGTAGGTAATCTTGGAAACGAGAGAGCAGACTCACTAGCCAAAGCTGCAATCAACTGTGACAATAAACTTGATAACCCTTTCCCACTAATGCTCCTGAAGCGACAACTTAAACAAGCAACCCTCCAGAAATGGCAGCAAATTTGGGACCAAGGAACAACAGCTAGGAAAGTGCACGAAATTGTCCCTCGAGTCACATACAACACACTAAACTGGAATAGGGAGGTGACTATCTTCATAACAGGACACGGCCCATTCCCTATATATCTACACGAACGGAAACGCCGCCAAACAGACAAATGTGCCTGCGGTATGGTGGGTACTCCTGTTCACTATGCAACAGAGTGCAAATTTACAAAACATCTACACATGTACAAATATTCCAAAAACAATAAAAAACAATGGTTCACCCAAATAATCAAAAACAAAAACACAGCAGCAAGGATTACAAGCCTTGTCAGATATATACACGCCAACGAAAAACAAGAAATCTGTCCACCAGATTTATAAAATAATGTTTTAAATATTACAAAAATAAGTGGGAGACAAAACAGAAATGGATAAAAACAACAACAAAAATCATATCCACATGACTGCCACTACTAATACATGATATAGCATGTACTAACGGGACCCGAACAAGAATTTTTATGACATTCCCGTTACAATGATGTAAATGTGATAACCACAAGTGTCCTTCATGCTGCTATTCTAGCTAGGGTGCTAGGCGGGACGACACGAATGGTTTCATAATAACCATTACACATGTAGTTTATATTATATATATTTTTTTTCTTTTTTTTTTTAATATAAATATAAACAGCCAGATCGAGTCAACCAAAACACCAAGACCGAAGCTGATCCTTAGCTAAGGCTCTCTCCAGACAATCCCCCATTTAAATCAAGCCCACATTGCTCACCAAAATAGGTTTAGGACCAGACGACTCGACCTGGCAGTTATATATATGTATATAAATGTGTGTATTTCTCTTTCCTCCATTCAAGTTGTCCATGCATTTCATGTCCACAACACACGTGTGTACTCATATTGTCGGATTCATGTTGCTCACCGAATAAGGTGCTAAGCGAGATGCCACGGGTGCTCCCTAATTGTATATATTCCCCCACACAATACTTCTATTTTGCATATTTTCATTAAATCCACCGGAGCGAGTGAACTCAACCCAATAAAACTGATGCTGGCTTCTAGTCGCAAGTTATCAAACCCATTTGCTCACCAATAAGGTGTTAAGCGAGATGACTCGCTCCGATGGATATATATATATATATATATATATTATTTCACAATAAGATTCTCATTTCTCTTTCTTTTTGTATCCTGTGTATATAATATGGCAAGTGTAAGATAACAGATGAGATGGCTGGGGGGGGGGGGGGCTCAATTGCTTTTAAAACATACCTACATCCTAATATGTGTACATTCATCTTAACTAAACCCCGAAACTTCTCCAACTCCTAATCCCATCTCGTCTGTAATCACCACAAAATTTGTTAATCGCGACAGTACCCAATTGTCCGGGGAAAATATGTTGTAAAAAAGTTTGTATGTTTTTTTTTTACACTAAATAAAGTGTTCCAGACTCTGCCACGAAGCTGGGCTGGAAGAGATCTCGGCAACGGGATAAGTCCAGTGGCAAAGTTCTGGCATTCATTCATTCATGCATTTGGCATGAAACAGCAGAACTTTGGCAGACAGTATGCCATGGCATTTATTTTGGACAGAGTCTGCTTCAAGAAAATGAGTAGTAGTGCATTTATATTATTTTATTTTGAAAATTTCTAACTAATTAATGGGAAAAGCTATGTAGGTGTCACAAGAACAAAAAGACATCTGTTATGACTTATTCCAAGGATGAATTCTCCAACTCACTACTCTACTGTATGAGGCAAACAGTTGATTGAGATGAAACACAACATGCAAAAAAGGCGCTGATTCTGTGTGTCACTCTTTTAAAAACACTAAATATATCAATCTATCCACTAGACTGTTCTAGTTATTACACCATATATATATATATATAGGTTGCTGTCATTTCCTCTCCCACATTCTCTACATCTAAGGACCTATTCAGCTTTTTTCTCTTTCATTTTACTCATCTTCAAGAAGCAACTTGTTCAGATTCTGTAACTCCATTGTGTTCGATCTTGGTTGTTTTAGGACTGAGAATCTCAGAGTTGCTTTTCATCTTTCTTTTTCTAGACATTCACCTAATGCAAGCTAGTAATTCTAGCCGAGGTACCTATAGATAAGTTGATATTTCAGGAGTTCAAAATTTAGCTATTACTTCCTAGACTCCAGGGGCGTAGCCAGAAATTTCATTCGAAGGGGGGGGGGGGGAACCAAAGTGATAGAATAGATTTGGCCATCTTTTTCCCTTTTTTCAGTCATTTTCTCACATTTCAGGGGACCAGACCAAGTCCCAGTCTATTGCCCCCAGTGACATTTAATAAAGATTCTTCATTCCACTAGGAATGTGATCAACCCGGTAGTTACAACTGCAAATGTATAAAAAAATCACTCTTGGGACCCTTCAAAAATGTCTGACTTAACATTATTGTTCTTGAAGTTTTATTCAGTTTGTATAATGCTTTGATTATAACTTTTTTTTATGGTAGGACCTCTAAGGTCATGTTAAACATGTAGCTCATAATGACAGATCAAAGATCTAAAGAAAATTATCAAAATTTTTAACAATTGGACAGATTTTTTTACTCAATTTTAAACATGAATAACAACATACAACACACTCATAACATGAATAACAACATACAACACACTCATAACATGAATGAACAACAAACTACATGAGGGCAACAAAGCCCCCCCCCCCCCCAAAACTCACAGGAAACCACAAGCTGACTTGCTCATATGTAAACATTAAGGATTTTTATTTTGATCTGCCTCAGGGCTACTGAGTCCAGCCCAGCATTAACAAATTATCAGGATACAAAAATGCATGCCACAGAACCAATAGACAAACACATTTAGATGTTCCTTTACAGTACAGTGAAACCACACTACAATACTTGATATATAACAATAGATCTCTTTACAATATTTTTTCAAATCTTGTTTGAAAATGCCCGTCGTTAATGTTAAACAGCTGCCCTCTATATAACAACCCCTCTAGCACGATATTTTCTCATGGTCCGCAGAGTGTCATTATATTGAGATTTCACTGTATATCATTATGTATAAATACACTAAATTTTTCCCCTTGAAATCAAGATATGTATTCAATATGCACATTAAATACCTCATATATTAATAAGTTAATTTCGAATGTTCAATTCATTTATTAATTACCTCACTCGTAGCAGTTCATATGAATAGTTTAAACAATTTGAGCAATTAATTATTAACATCTTTGATCAATTAACTATTTAGTAAAAGTTGCCGGTTAGAAAACGTCCTATTCAGTACACATAAAAAATGAGAATACATGCTTTATCAATGGCTCATGATCAACAAATATGCCTAATGATGAGTTTAAACAATAAAAATTTAATTAAATATAGTGTTCGGCTAACTTTTTCATAATCAACTCCAGCGCCAACTATAGGTAAACCATCTGGATCCATATTTGCACATACAATCTCCAATAAATTTACAAGAAAGTCCAATTAAATTAAAATAAACAGAGCCAACACTAAAGCGTTGTCAATAAATAACTTGTTTTCGAATAAACTGATCTTAACATCATGTGTTAATTTTTCGGAACATTTCAGATCACCATCAACACCTCCCACTATAGGTCCCAACCCCGACTCCCAATCCAAACTCTAATCTATGCCATGATAGACTGCACTGCGGGATGACAAGTTGGTTTTCTTTTTGACGGATTTTCAAGTCGCGAGACGCATGCTGCCGTGCGTCAACGCGCTAGCCAATAAGTTGAGTTCGCATTTTTATTTTACACTGTCTTTGAGAGAGAAACGGATTGTGTCTTGAAAGCATTTTAGCTGACAAATATAACTTTAAAATATTAAAACATAATTTTTATAATGATCGTAATTGATGATCATCATAGCATTGATTGCTTTTTATTTTGTTTTTCACTTACAAACGAACTGGTTGCGATCACAGATTTCATTATTCGTATACGATTCGGGAGGCGTGCCGCGAGTCTCTTTGATATACCGACATGAGATGCATCCATTCGAGCCATCCATGGCCCCCACATCTTGGAGCAGTGTCCCTATGATGGAACCTTTGCCTTTCATAGACCCCTCTATTTAATTAATAGCATGAATAAAACAAAAAATGGTGACAATCGTCTCGGGCCCCAGGATTGGGCTTTGTTCACCGACGGGCGCCCCGGCCCGGCACGCCCCGGCTCTCCTCAGCACGATCCAACCCACGGGTAAAGGGCTTACATCCCAGAATGGACAGAGCTCGGGTCGTGTCTAGTCTGACAGGATTGGGCCTTGGAGCCATCGATACTTGCGTGTCTCACAACTGCTCATCGTGCCTCATTACGGAACTAAAAAATCGCGATGATGCTACCAAATACAGGGCCGTGACGTACCTTCTTCTGGCCCCGGGGCAAACTTTTCCTTGGGGCCCCTCTTGAAAGGGTTGAAAAACAAGTGCAAACTTTAGTGGGGGGCCCCCATTCGGCTCCGGGCCCAGGAACAGTGCCCCGGTTGCCCCAGCCTAATTATGACCCTGCTACCATACGTAGCCTGCATACCTGCATGTGCATTTTTCATAGATGGTCAAATAGACCCTAAAATCATTGAAATTTTCTATTTACTCTGAATTTGTAAGAATATTTATCAAATTTCTTACTTCCATATTTCATACCCTTAGGGGCAGGGCGGGAGTGCAAATAGAAGCATTACTTCCATATTTTATTCCACAGCGAACTTTTTTCTCAGAAATCTTTGGGCCTGAAACTTCAAAGTTTTATTTAAAACCGGCCTGCAATTTTCTATGAATTTTCTGCAACACCCTGTTTTTGAAACTACTTAACCGTACATGGACAGGAAAGTTGTGTGTGTGTGCGCCATGGACGGAGATATGGAGGGCCACCGCCAGCGTCAAAGGTGGAGTCAACTGATCTAATGTATATATGAATTGACATCATCATCATCGTTCCCCCCCCAAGCTCGATGTCCCCCCCCCCAGACGTTAAAGTCACTCACTTCACTTCTGAGATATAGATGGCAGCACTGAAAAATCATGCACAACACTAGATACGCACTCAGACTGTTAGGTACACGCACTTACACTTCCGGCACAACTCACTAGGTAGTAAATTGCCTATGGCAATAGACCTGAGTTGTGCTCGGTTTGAAAAGAAAAAAAAGACGTTAAAGTCTACTCCGCCTATGGCGCGCATACGTGCGTTTATGACCCTAACGTATTTATGTTGTGAGAGTTGTGCTTGTTTCGTGTTCTTGCTGTTGCTGCTGATTTGCCATCCCCTCCAAATCCTGGAGCCTAGCTCCTAGGGGGTCCCCGGGCCAGACTTTTCACGTTCCCTTTTATAGTTAATTTATGTTGGGAAAAAACAAAAAATAATAATGTGAGAATTGTCCAGGGGTGGAGCCCTGTCAGCCCCACCTTTATGGGGCAATGTGTCCTTCATCTCTATAAGTAAATTTTACTCAACTTTAAATCTATCGATGAAAAAAAAATTATTGAAGTTCTATGTTTCAGGAGCCATAGTTGTCATCAGTGTTTATGATCTGTGGGTGTTGAGATTAATCTTTATGCAGAAAATTGTCATTTATGCATATGATTTAACTTTGCGGGTGCCCAAACCTGTTCTACAAAATTCTGTGGGTCCTCGAACGCCCTTGAGACAGAGCGGTAGGCCATGATCTGGTAAAGAGGAAGCGAGCGCTCGAGCAACCCCGGCTCCGACGTCACTATCAGGAGCATAGGTGCGAAAACCTGAGGGGATGAAGCTATCTGAGCCTCCCCAGGGCTGCAACTAGATGTTTAGTCAGCTAGGGCAAGCACACATTTTGGCACCCCGTTGTTGAAAGAGAGGTTAGAGGGTGAAATTTGCGCTCCCTCTGCTCCAGCTCCCGGGGCACCAGACCCACCTACTACCCTCTAGTTGTGGCCCTGGCCTCTCACCAACATTTTTTTTTTGTTTTTAATTATATGATCACGTATTCCCAAGAGATCTTTACAATCTGTCCAGGGAATTTATTAGTGCGTTAGTAGACATCCATGCCCGAACCGGGATTCGAACCCAGACCTGCACAGCCAGAAGCTAGCTCCCTAACCACTGGACTGCCAGGCGGCGTAAGGGAGGCTGTGGCCCTCTCTCCAATAATTAACGAATATACAATGAAACGCAATCATTCCCCCCCCCCATCCCGCGTAGAGGTTCGAGTCCGTATATACGGGACCACTTGCAAATTTCAGTCCCCCTCAATGTTTTATTCATGTCGGTGCCTCTGGTCGCCACTCATGGCATACAAACTCAAGGTTCAGAATGAAGTCGTGGATAAATCCTATAAGAACCGTCTTAAAGATAGTATATAGTGCATGGTTTCTTAACCGGGTGTCCGTGAGCTTGATTGAGAGAAAATTTCACTAAATACATTTTTTTTCATGGACTGAACGAAATTAAGTGAATTCATAATTTCATCGAGGAATCGGCAGCTTCGCCATTTTCCTTCAGTATGCAGTTGGATGAAACTACAGACATCTCTCAATATGTTTCCATCTCTTTGTTTTTGCTCGCTATGTGCATGTTGGAGCCATCACAGAAGAATTCTTATTTTGTGAGCATCTTTCGGAAACAACCAAGGCTATCGATGTTTTCGAAATGTTAAAAGCATTTTTTCATTGACAAAATTTTGATTGGAAAGAGAAACTTCATTCAATTTGCATTGACAGAGCTCCTGCGATGATTGATAATATATTTGGTTTCGCTACTTTGGTGAAAAAAGCAGCTCCTCAAGGCATTGCCTCCTCGTTGTTTTTTTGCACAGATACGCACTGGCAACAAAGACTCTTCCACCAACTCCAAAAAAATGTTGTCAATAGCCATAAAAGTTGTTAACTTTATTAGAAGCAGGTCTTTGAATCATCGAATTTTCAAAAGAAAAAACCAAACGGTATACAGCGGGAAGTGTTTAAAATACAAATCATAACGTGTAATTTTATTTATCGCTCGCACACATGCATTTTTTGTTCTTCCGGAAACATCTGATGTCTTCACGAATTTTAATCCAAGAACCGTCGCCACTGATTTTCGTTCATAAACAAATTCAGATAATGCGGAAATATGTCCAACTTTGAAAATATACCCGGTCCCTTGCGATTCTGATTTAGGTCAGAATTACATTATAAAAGTTTTGTATAAGATCTTTTTTTTTTCAAACTTTTATACCCCAGTAGCACATCAATATAGAACGACGTAGAGATTTCGATACCGTTCGACGTCGTTTACCGATGTCGTTCTACGTAAAAATGGCATATATTTGTCTGTATAGTTCGACCTGGCGAAATCCGACGTCGAACTATATCTGACCCCGACACCGTTCGACGTAGTTTACCGATGTCGTTCTACGTAAAAATGGCATATATTTGTCTGTATAGTTCGATGTAGCGAATCCGACGTCGAACCATATCTCTCCCGAGACCGTTCGACGTCGTTTACCGATGTCGTTCTACGTAAAAATGGCATATATTTGTCTGTATAGTTCGACGTAGCGATTCCGACGTCGAACCACATCTCTCCCGAGAACGTTCGACGTCGTTTACCGATGTCGTTCTACGTAAAAATGGCATATATTTGTCTGTATAGTTCGATGTAGCGAATCCCACGTCGAACTATATCTGACCCGACACCGATATAAAAATGCCATACATTTGTCGACGTAGTTTGACGTTTACGATTACGTTAGCTACGATTTGTTATTACAATATAAAACATGTCGCCACATTTCTATTTCGAGAAGTCGGCCCTTTCTTCATCCTGCGGCACACTTAAATTCAAATAAAATAGAAAAATAATTTTTTGTTATGATTGTCACAAAATATGTTTTAAATAACTATTTACTATAATCGGTCACAAAAAATAAATTCAAATTCAAAAACTCATTCTGCTGTTAATTTAATGTTAAATCCAAGTTAATACAGTTTACAATGTCTGCTTTTTCTAGGTTGGATTTTGAGCAGGGATAGGTTTAAATATCTTCTTGCAAGACTTATTATTTGTAATAGATTTCTGCGCTCCATAGTATCAAATGAAATGCAAAAAAGATTGCTTTCCATAAATATGATAACGAGAACAGAGGTATTTCTATATGCCTTTTTTTTGTGCAATTCTTGAGAATTCTTCCATTAAGTAATAACAGAAATGAACCATGGCCAATATTTAAAAAAAAAAAAAACTATTGCTTTTTTTCTCTCAAAATTGCTCAGTTTCCCCTCTTACACATACATCTAATTTGAAAAAAAGAATTAAATTCCTCGCACTTAAGTACTCAGATACTTTAACCTTTGAAGACTGGACACACCCCGCTTCCCATCTCAGAGATATTGAAGCGTTCCCGGAGGATGGGTATATAGTACTCAGATATTGTATAATCAATATCTGTGGCTTCAGACTTCTTTTAAAAACTAATCTGATAATTTCCTTAAAAAATGTTTATGGCATAACTACAATTCTCACGTAGCACACTAGTTGAAAAACTCTGATGCATAAGTTCTAGTTACATTCAGAATTCAGTTTCTATACTACTATACGAAACACTTATGTGGTCTGAACGTAAAAAATAGAACTTACTGCTACAAAAAGTAAGTGTAATAATATTGAGCCAGTTCAAAATATTTAATGTTATTTTTAATATTTGAAATAATTATTTGTATAATAATTTATTATAATTCAAACTCATCTGTTATTGTTATTAGATCAAATTTTGACTGCTAAGAATTATATAAATAAAATATTTACAGTCCATATAGCAGTAAATGGCCACCCAGATATTGAATGAAAACAATGAAAAATATGTAATAGGCTTGACAAAATTGTAAAAAGAAACATCACTGAAAAATATTATAAGTGGAATAGGTCTCTGGTATAATTTAAAATGAAAATTTGACTTTCTTGTATTCGTTCACAGGCGATATTTTTTATCCACAGAATAAACAAGGTGCTGCTCTTTCGATTTCAACTGTGGGAAATAATGCAATAATATCTGGACGTATTATGTAGACACATAATTTTGTACATGAACAAAACGCCTATTATTTCCTGTCAAACTCAAAAACCTTGCGCAATTATTTTTCTTTTATTTCTTGAAACAGGCATATAGTTATATGTATTTTTGAGAGAGCTTTTATTTTTTATTATTTATTTTATTTTTATTTTGAGTTTTATTTTTTTATTTATTCTTTTCTTTTCCAATTCTTGCTTTTTCTGTTTTCTCTAAGCTTCATTTTTTTTATATTTAAGCATTCGAGAAGTTGCTTCTGCAGGAATTTAGTCTCATTATTATTTTTTTTTTTGTCTTAATATCTGTATGTAGATAGAAAAGAATTCTCTTAAAAGATATAGTATGTTTGAAAGCAAAATGTATTTAAGATTGTTCACAGAGGAGGGTATCACTTCAGCAAGATTGGTAGGCCTGATTACAATGTCACATGTCATACAATTTGAATAATGTGGAAATGATTGACCCTAGAGTAGGCCACCCTTTCAACTTCATGTGCAATTTGTTTAACGTCTTTAAAGCACAATCAATTTTTTATTTAGAATATGAAATTATTACTCTTAGTGCAAAATGAAATGTCTTGCTTTGACTGATTATTGGCATCCTTTTTCCACCTAGTTTTTTTTTTTTTTCAAAACCAGCTTGGACACCGAACGGCAACTGAAAGAATATAGCTTGGTATATGGTAAAAAAAGCTACAGAGTTTTCTCATAACTTTTGATATATATTTTTTAAAACTTGAAAAAGGAAGCCTATTACTGGCGTACTTACCTCACACTATATACGTACAGGATTCTAGAAATTCAGGCCATTTGAACACACCACCAATAATTTTAAATGCATTTTATATGACCTGTTCAAATAAAACTGGTTCCAGTTTTCTGGGGATTAAATGAAGAGAGCAAAGATAAAGCGAGCACAAATAGAATTATTAGACATTTAATATTGCTCCATATACAAGTTCTTGAAGAGATATTTTCAAATATTGATAAATTTTTTTAACACAGCTGCGAACTTTTTATTGCACATGGAACAGGGTGCTTCATGCCAGCAAAAAATTTCAGCAATCTTGTTTCAGACAAAATCTATAAAACATTGAAAATACATTTCTTTTAATTTATTGAATATTGAGAATATTTTGATAGTAGCCTACATTAGAGAAATATATTTTATGAGTATGATTTGCAGGTGCAACTTTTCACTGGCTCAAGGCCCTCCCCCCCCCCCCCCCAACAATATTGCATGAAATCATGATAATTTAAAATAGGTATATATTGAAATGTTGAGCTGGTGTCCCACCAATATCTTTGATAACTTTATGGTGTGAAAAAATCATATTCTCTAACATCAAAATAATCTCTCAGACCAATCACACGAATACCACAAAAAATAATAGCTACTGATACATTTGCACTGGATGTTAGAAATGTTTTGCATCAGCGGGTGTTCATCTTGAGCTTCACGTTAAAAAAAATCTGATTTCTGGATTGATTTGGATTTTCTAAACAGTGACTGAAATTTACTGGATGACTCTTAGCCGAACAAATTCAGTTTTATAAAATGAAAATAAGACAAAATGTAGTAAAAAAATTACAAACTATGTGTGTGTGCATATACAAGAATATACTCAGATCTTGCTTTAAATCTTGATCTTTTGTAGAGGTCAAGATTTAAAGCAATGTTTTGTTCATTTGATAAACTAATTTTCAGGTTGTATGAATTGTCTATACTAAAAATATTGATAATTAATTTTCACTCTAAATTGTTCAAAACATGGTTTTTGAAATGAAAATTAATGCAGAAGCTCCACTAATTTTTGCTCAAGTCCCCACAATCACATTTTCAAAAACCTAAGCACAGTTGCAGCAGGAAAAACTGTAATTTAAAAAAAAACAACACATTTATACTGTACTTATGAATATTCTTTACATTGTATCCTGAAATTTGATTTTACTCCTTATTTTATTGCAAGTTATATAAATAGTCTGCAATTGTACACATAAACTACAAACAAATGCACCACTTTGAAACCATTTTGTGTAGAATTCAAATTATTTTTATTTCTTTTAGTTGTGTATGGAGACCTATGCTTGGACTTTTCATGTCAAGGTTTTATGAACTGTAAAAACAGATTATTTCAACGTAGCAAGGCCATATATGATATGAGGGATATTCCAACTCAGCAATATTTCCTTCATGACAACCCTGTATAGCAATCAGCTGCACAATCACACTCAGAGAATAATCGTTCAATGCATTAACTTCATATATACTGTACATCTTAAATTATATTACAAATTATACAAAATTACCATCATTATTGTAGGAATTGTCTATACTAAAAATATTTGATAATTAATTTTCACTAACTTTTTCAAGGTTGTATTATACAAGTTTACCATTTTAACCACATTTGCCCCCATGGCAGTTGAACATCAGTTTCCAACAGATTAGAACGCATGTTGATTCCTTTTTTTCTGATACAACTTTTATTTAAAATAATAAAATATCATAAAAGGTAAAATTCCAATTTAATGGTACTTAAAGAAAAAGAAAAATACTTACCGTTGCACATGATTTATTGGTGAAATAGTGCGAGACGACAGCATGGTATCATTATATAGGGAATTATCATTGTATCGCAGTTTCATTGTGTCATATTTAACTCCTAGAAAAATTCCAAATAGGTACATGTGGTATAAAAATTTCAAAGTATACATTTGCTTATTAATATTTCACGAACATACTTTGAACAATTTTAATCATAGCCCCTTGCATATAGAGTGGAAAGGGGAGCTGAAAAAGAATATAATCACTGTTCACTTACATTAGAAATATACTACACAGAACCACATAAAAAATCCTGCTCTGAGCGATTATGGGTCCAAATTAGTATATCAGAGGCCCCATGATCTATATATAAGTTAATGGGCTAATAAATATTTTCAACATCACCAAGTAGGCATGCCCCCCTCTTTACATCTTGAAGATGGCCCCCAGACAGGAATCTGGTAAGGTACCCCCAAATGGCGTATTCACAAAGTGGGCTATAGCTCAAGGCGAAAATTTCAAAGGGGCTGTAAATTTAAGGAATGACTGGTCAAGTAGTCAACTGGTCATGTCATTCAACCTTCCCACTCTACCAAGAGATCATGGAACTAAGTCACTATGCAGCAAAAAGAATGTGCAAGTACATGAGTAACAGTGTGTGCAAGCATAGGAGTAACAAAAAATGATTTAGAGGGTGTGAATATGGGAGTGACCTGGAGAGAGCAAGAAATCGGGTGAGTGTGTGACAAAATGATCAGGGTTGTAGTGATTTAAATCAGCAGTTTAAATCATGATTTAAATCAATTTTTTTCAGATGTGAAAAATTATCTGTTGTAATTGAATAAAATTATTTATGCAGCTCTAAAGTGATTTAAATTGTTATTAGATTATTTTAAATATCAATTAATTTAAATATATTTTCAAATATTTTTATATTATAATGTATATTATAAGTTGACTTAGAAAATCAAAAATTGCATGGCGATGAATGGATGGATAATGAATAAATTCTGTGTGTTATCAAATGGTGTGGTAAAGCCACCTATGTTGATACTATTGACACATCTGACTTATCACATGCTGGAAATTACTTAGCAAATGTGGTTTTTAGTTCAGTGAAGTCAACAGAAGAAAACTTCATATGTAACATATCAAATTTTGTTACTGCAAATATGGTTTCATCCAGAAAGACCCTGGATGAAAAGCTTGGCTTTTCGGGACTTACATATTGCTACAGTGCCCACATTTTAAACTTGTTAGTCGAAGATTTGGTTAAAACTGATGTAACAAAGCATGTTACAAGCATATTTAGATACTTCCGCAATCATCTCTCAAAAGCATGGTATCATGTGGAAGTGCATTGGTCTTCCTGCAGAGGTATGATGGAATACTTATTGTGATTCTCTTGAATCTTATGTTAAAAATTTGTCAGTTGTTACCAAAGTTTGTGAAGACCACAGATCTCAGATAGTAACATCTCTAGTGAAAAAGAAATGTCAAGGACATAATTGCAATTCTGAAACCAATAGCCAATTAATTAACGATTTTGTACAAAGGAACACACACACAACTGCTCCATAGCTGAATGTGTATTGGCATGGAAAAAGCTGCAATTGAAGATAAAAGAAGCATCAACATCAAACAATACAAAGGTTTTGTCATCAGAATATAAAAATATATATGAAAAATAATTAACAGATGCACACTTTTATGCATTTATTATAAGCTCGTCAGTGTTAACTTCTAATAGGGAATTAATGTCACAAAAGAAGAGAGAAATAAGGATCTTGAATTTATCGAACAAAAATGTGGCTCTGGCTTCTTTGCAATTACATTAGTTTTTGGGAAAGTTGGAACCATTTAATGATAAAAAATTTTTTTTAACCCCAAGGTTGTTGATACAATGTCTGATTTTGAGTGATGGAATAGTTTTTATAATGTTTTGGGTAAAGATACAATTACAGAGAGCGATATGTGATTTGTAAACATGCTAACTACAGCCAAATCATTGGCTGGGGTCAGGTTTGTTAGTGTGTATAAGCATGGGATTGGCTTAAAGAGCAATGAACTAGGCTGTGAGGCAAAAAAAAAGAACAACATAGAGTGTGCAAGCATGAGAGTGACCTAGAGAGTAAGGAATGTGGCCAGAGACAAAAGGAGTTACATTGTTACGGATGAAATATTTTAACACTGTATAGAATAGTGTGCCAAGACCAAAGAGCGATATTTTTATATAGCCAATTATCACACTGTATTGAAGTTTCAGTCAAGTTTAACTCATAGCATGTAAAATTAATAATTATATACTATAGATTTCAAATAAATTTCCATGTTCATATTTGATTTATTACGTACATACTTTAAACAATTTTAAGCATGCCCCCTTGCATTCAGGGAAAAGGGGGGCATGATGATTGAATTCTGTCATGACAAAATTCAATAACTTTAATTTCTACATAAAAATATAATTCATATAAAATATACATAATATTATACAAAAATTTACTTCAGAGAACATAAAAACCCCTGCCCTGATAGCCCACGGGTGAGGCTTAGGATACAAAATGGCGAAAAATCGGGCCAAATGGAGCCTCAAAAAAAATGTTTACTTATTTTGCAACCTTTTAACAGGGATCCCAAGACGGAACGCTACGACCTTGCCTTGCCCATGATCATTCAGTTTGACATGAAAATTATTGACAAGAAAAAAATATTGAGGGGGCTGAAAATCCCTAATCGTCCCGTAGGCAGGAGGAATGGTGTGTGGTATTGTGTATATTCGTGAATATGGGTTGGGGGCTCAGCACAAAATTTATAGGGAGCGCTCAACATGGCTCATCACAAGGGTGGGGCTGACAGAGCCCCCCCCCCCCCGGGGAAAATACCATCATTTTTGATTTTTCCATGCTATGAATACAGCAGGGCCCCAGATCTTAGTCTAAGCGCCCTACCCCTGGATATGGGCCAAGGGCGTAGCGGGGGGGGGGGAACTTGGGGGGTCTGGTTCCCCCCCCCCCCGAAATGTGAGAAAATGATCGAATATAAGGGAAAAAGATGGCCAAATCTATTATTCTATCACTTCGGTTCCCTCCCCCCGAACGAAATTTATGGCTACGCCCCTGATGTGGGCCATAGGAGCTCAAATAGCCTCAGCTCCAAGGTTACGGCACGTACGGCTCAAGAGAGTGCCGTGACAACCCTTATTTTTTTTACATTGTAAATTCACTACAGGGGGCCCATGTTAACATGATCTAAGGGCCCGCCAAAGATCACAGCCCAGCAGGAGGGAACGGATTTATCAAAAACGACGGTAAAAAATAAAATAAATAAACAAACATTGACAATATCTACTACTTGGAAAATTTATCATACAGTTCGATAGCAATAGTGAAATAATGCTTACCTTTTCTCTAAACGCTGTCTTCGGCGTCAACTGTTTCGTTAATAAACAATAAAATCGCCGGCCTTCGCAGCTTGTAACTAACGCCGTGCTTTCAAAATGGCCGGCTTTGTTGATGCTTACTGACAGGGAAGACGGGAGGGGAGAAACGCGTAGTGTCCTACACCGTTCCTTGTCGTTGTCGGTCGTTATAAATGGCAAGTGCGACGTTATGATGGGCGAAAAATTTAGATTATTTCAAAAGAAACAAATTATCGTTTAAGATATTCTCCTTCGAAACGAAATGCTGTAAAAGTGAGAGCAAAACTATTTTAGAGAAAAAAATGAAGGTATTTTGGCGTTTACCGACTGAATACATTTTTACTATACCGTTCGGTATCGGACACGTAGAAATTTCCGACCTCTTTCGACGCTCGGTATCCACTCGACGAACCGGCGTCGCATCGACGTCGATCCGACGCATGCCGATACCGTTGTGCTACTGGGGTAGTGTAATGCCTTTTTCAAACAAATTTTACTGTGTATTTCAAAGGTGGCGAAGAAGAAACACAAACTCGTTATATGACTGTTTCGTAGCTTTAATTTTATTATATTTTACTAGGGGGGCTCTGCTACCCTGCCGCCTGTGGCGGCCAACACCCCTCCCTTTTCGCTTCACAACATGTCTTGTTTATTTCGTCCTACTTCATCGGAGTGCTATGAAAAGTGACATGTCAAAGCACTAGCTTACTGAAGAATTTTACAATAATAAAGGAAAAACAAAAGCAAATGTGATTCATCAAATACCCCCAGAAAGCTTCTCCATGGGGGTCCCCAGACTAGAGCCCTGTTGGACCACGAAAATTTTCACGTGTATTCATTTTACCAACAAATAAATTCCAATGCCCCCAATCAAGGACCCGGGACCCAATTAGCAAAATTTTAGCGGAGCCCAGATTAGATTTATCTTGGACTTCCACTGTTGCAAATTTTACAGAGTAAAACAGCAAAAAACAATGCGATTCATCCAGGGCTTCCAAAATTAAACCTGTCAACTACCACATGGGGGCCACCAACCTGGAAGCTTGTCGGACATCCCCCTCTGTGAGGGCCACGAAAAATTATCACTTGCATTCAATTTAACAACAAATAAATTCCAGGGCCCAGTTCGCAGAATTTTAGAATGCAATTCATCCAGGGCCCCCAAAATGAAACCTGTCAACTTTTATATGGGCTCCTGACCTGGAAGCTTGTCGGCAATCCCCTCTGTGAGGGCCACGAAAAATTTTCATTTTAACAACGAATAAAATCTAGAGCTCCCAATCAATTACCCGGGACCAAATACACAGATTTTTAGTGGGGGGGGGGGGCCCAAACTGGATTTATCTCGGACTTTCGCTGTTGCCAATTTCACAATGTTAAACAACAGAAATCATTGAGATTCATTCAAGGCCCCCTCGAAATGAAACCTTTCAACTTTTCCATGGGGGCCCCGACCTGGAGACTTGTCGGACATCTCCCCTTTGAGGGCCACAAAAATTTTTTATTTGCATTAATTTTGAGAACGAATAAAATCCAAAGAGCCGGGACCCAATTCGCAGATTTTTATGGGGCCCCAGACTGGATACATCTTGGGCTTCCACTATTGCAAATTTTTCGATGTTAAAGCAGCAAGAAAACAATGACATCCGTCAAAGGCCCCTGGAAACGAAACCTTTTAACTTCCCCAAGAAGGTATGCAATGCCACGCCCTGGATACCTCGACCTTGTGAGTTGCGAGCACTGGTGATATATGTATATTATACATGTACATACCTCTCGGCATGAGCCCCCACCCCCACAAGGGCAGGGCTAACAGGGGCAGGAACGATTCTTACTTTTTGATATTTTTCACCCTATAAATCTACCACAGAGAAGCCCGTGAAAAAGCTGTTTGGGGGCCCGCCAACTATCCTAGCCTAGAGGCCCTGCTGCAGGATGTGGGGGTCACGCCTCTCGATACACACACATAATTTGGTCCCGATGGGTCAAACGGTTCCCGATATATTCAAGAGTTAAATGAAAACTTCACCCAAAATCGTTACCTATTTCCGTAACACACCAAAAACGTAGCCGATTTCTATTGCATAGAAACAGGTCCTTTTCGAGTTTGTGATTTTATATTATACATATGTGTTTAGAAGTGATTTTTTCAGAGAGTCTAGGTTTTCACTCTTCTGAAAAGGGGTCCGTGGAACTAAAAGGTTAAGAACCCCTGGTATAGTGATAGTGAGTTCTGTTGCAAGCTGGAAGAGATCAGATCCTTCCGCTAACACGTAGAATGAAAGAACCATCGTCGCAAATTGCTATCACAGTGAAACAACATGAGAACTCCTAAGACTAAAAGCATCGAGGATTGGTAGGTTTTAAAACAAAAGTCATATTTTTAACGTTCTTGAATGGACCCCCCCCCCCCCGATTAGTGCTTTTAGCCTTCCCTACAAGTAATGGCGTTGAAGCCGGGATTGCTGTGGGCGCTAGAGTGCTGCACCCTGGGTCCGGTGGAACTGCACCCACGGTAACTTGTAGTATGGGCCGGAGCACCCTCCAAAATTGATTTAGAAATCAAAATATCCTACGCAAAGCTTTAGACGAGCACCCATAGATTCGAAATCAACGCTCCTGCCTACTAGTCTGACACAATAATTGTGTTAATCGATTATTGATTTTGATTGCTATGATAGGTCGTCGGAAGTTCCCATGTACTAAGAAGGTACCTCCCCCCCCCCCCCCCCACATTCTGCAGCAGGGTCTCTAGGCTTCTCTCTTTCTTTCAAAACCGAGCACACCTCAGGTCTATCGCCATGGGCTATTTACTACCTATAGTGAATTGTGCCGGAAGCGTAAGTGTGTGTACCTAACAGTCTGAGCGCGTGCGTATCAAGTGTTGCGTCTGATTTTTCAGTGCTGCCATTTCAGAAGTGAAGTGTAATGATTGAATATATATTTGTACCATTTGTAGGCCTGTTAGTCTCTGTGGCGAGGCTTTTCGATGGGGAGATCGGCTCGCATTTGTGCCTCGAGAAGTTGGGAACCACAAAAAACCAACTAGGGTCTCCAGGCTGGTATCTTAGGCGGCAGGGCCGTTTTATCAGCATCAGGGGCCCTCGGGCAAAGTGATATTCTAGGGCCCCTAATTAGTTGAAGTACCTGCTTATAAATTTTTATGCTTTCTCTCAAAAATCACAGCACCAAGTCTCATTATCACGAGCCCCTTATGCACTTGAGGGTCCCCGGGTAGTGCCCGGGTTGGCCCATGCGTTAAGCCGGCACTGTTAGGCGAGCCCACAGGTCAGATTTTTCATTTTTCATGACCTTTTTTATAGTGAATTTATAGAGTGAAAAACAAAAAAGTGATGGCAATCATCCTGGGCCTCTGAACTAGAGTTCTGTCAGCCATAGGCATAAACTTGTATCCGGCCCATGTGTCCGAATCCCCGCCCCTATAACACCATCTCCATAATAACCTATAGAAATATTAGGTCTAAGCCCTCCCAATATTTCCAATAACTTTATGCTCATGCTTTCAGGCCCGACCTTGGAGGAGGGGGGGGGGCAGTGCCCGGGTGAGTCCATGTGTCAAGACTGCCCTGTCTAAAAATATATTCTTCTCGAATTAATGATTCCGTAAATACTTTAAAAATGTTCATGATAGATTAATGTCGAACAGACATTATCTGTAATATATATTTTGGGCTTTTTCTCAAGTTGGAAAGTTGGAATGAACTCTATATTTTTCATTCATGTAGGTCTACAAACTTCGATAATCCGAAGCTTTTATATTAAATTAAATTTAAATTTGATATAATTGATTTTTTTTAAATTTAATTTCGATTTAGTTAATTTTTAAACAAATTTTATTTAATCAAGAAATTCCTGAAACATACTCAACCATAGAAATACAACCATTTATTCAGGGTTCATGCTGTTGAACGAATCATTAAATTATTTCTTTTGTGTGATGAATACTGAAAATTTTAAAACAATGAATGTTCAATTAGATTGCAATGGTATTTGTTCATCTTGATAACAAACTATTAATTGATGAGAAATTGATAATAAAAGTGATCATCACATGAACCCATAGGCGGAGATTGACTTGGAAGTCTGGGTGGGGGGGGGGGGCACGATGATGATGATGTCAGTTCATATATACATATATACATTAGATCAGTCGGCTCCACCTTTGACTCTGAGGGTGCGATGCCCCCCCCCCCCCCCCGTATCCCCGCCCATGCATGAACCCGATTTATGTGATTACCAACTGCAAGAATTTTCAGCCAAAATCTGTAATTAAAAAAAAAAATTTCCTGGATACAATTAATACAGTAAATCTCTCTTTTGCGGACAACGGCGGGACAAAAAAAAACCGTCCGTAAAGGAAGGGTGACCGTTAATCAGGGGTTTGAAATGCATACTTTTATTATACAAGGGAAAGTTATTATTTGGCAGTAAAAGAGGGGGTGGCCGCATCTGAGGGGGTGACCATTAGGAGAATTTTACTGTACATAAGATACTTCAATAATTTAGAATTTCCAAGGAAAAAGTAGACTGAATAACGCGATAAGTTTGATTTGCATCATAGAGTGATTGAACCTCCTGTTTATAAGAAATAATATAAAAATGCTCACAAAAAAATAATTATTATTCCTTTTAGATCTGGTTTGTATATTTATTTTAACACTAAGCAACAAGAGAAGAGAACTGAGAAACATACAAACGTAACATAGTAGTGTGCTGAAATTTTTATTAGTAAGCACTTGAAATATCTGGAATGTAATGCAGTTGTATATAACCTCTTGACCAGCAAGATTTCAGTTTCATGCACTTTACTCCCAAATAAATAAGCTTTTATCGAAACTAAGGAATTTGTGAGAGAAGACGGAAAAAAAGAATCGCCATCATAAATCAAATGTTGCTGAGTTAAATAACCTCTGTTCACATCAACATATTGAAATGATAGAAAACAAAACTGTGTGAAATCTGTGTGTGTATGAGCGTGCGGAGGAAAAAGAATGAATATAAACGTACGATCACATTCTGCCATTCGATCTACGATCCTAGACTGTAGAGAACATTGAACACTCTGATTGTCCAGCAATTTGCGACGTCATAGAAAAGGTGTGTCATTCTCTCATTCATGTTGAGGGGCTGTGCCCAAAGTGTGACAGTGTAATAAATGTCTATGGAATATGAAAAGTTTATAATGTGAGCGTGGAATCAGTAATATGTTAGAAGTGGACTGACGTCAATCATTGTGTTCCATCTTATCTCTCAAAAATAAGGTAAAATATTTATGGTAAAACGAAATAAATATGGTTTCACCACACACAACAAGGACCTTATCCATGTTGCGAAAAAAACGGTACTTTTTGGAGGAAGATCAGATATTAAAAGCTAAATTGTTTACCTACTAAATTTGTAAACAGCTATAGACATACAGCCAGGGTCGAATTGAAGTCTTTTCAGGACTACTCTACTTGAAGTCGAAAGTAGCCTATACTTGAACATCTCTGGTGCCAAATCTTTTTCTAAACAAAACTAACTCTTAAAATGGAATTAACCGCCACCTTCATTTATTCAATAAATTTTCTCCTACTTTTTTGAAGAAAAATACCCCTTTTCTCCTGATACCCTCAGCATCATGGGCCTCTAGTCAAGCCCTGGGGACTCAACAAGTCCCCAAAAATTGATAATTGCTTAATAAGAGGTTATCATAAGCCACAGGCGCCGGAACCTAGGAACTGAGGTCATTTGAGCCCCTCAAATAAATTTTGTAAGGGAGCTGAGCCCCCAAATAATTTCTGAAAAAACAATGCAACTTCCCCCTCCTGCGTACGTGGTTGAGTCCCGTATATACGGTACGACCAGCAACTTTCAGCCCCTCCAATGTTTTCTTCATGTTGGCGCCTCTGTCATAAGCCCTTGTTAAACCAAAGGAGCTTCCTGGACCGTATTCGGTGTATGGCCTGTACTTGATTACTTTTTTCTGCTGTTCTTTACTATAATAGAACCCTCATTTCCTTTTCCTGTCCCTTATTTTTTGTATTTGCTGTTCAAAATCCTGTATTTCTCATGATGAAAATAATATGGTTGCCATAAATTTAGCACATGCCAATATACTGTACTTATTCATGTTTCTTTAATAAGACTTAAGATGTCTGGAGTAAACAAGAAGTGGGGGGGGGGGGCACATGGGGGTTCAATCCACCTCCCGAGGGGGAATATTATTTTCACTTTAACTCGAGTAGAAAACGAGGGAAATATTTTCTTACGCTTTGAGCAGAAACAGATTTAGGGTTTCGCCACTTGTGGGCATGGAAATACTGTACAGTCCATTTTGTCACCTCCGTCCTATTCTAACCTAATACATATGTTCTTGACCGCCCATCACATAAATTTTCCACCTATCCGAACTTTCCACCCTGGCCTATAGCCCACTAAGCATTCCCCCCCCCCCAATTTGAATTTCAACGGGCAAAACATTTTTTTTAAAGTTTTTCTACAATTATTTTTTCACTTTACCCCTGATTAGGTGTTCCTCTTAAACTGAAGAGCCAAAAAAACTGGTACAGGAATGCGTATGCAAATAAAGAGATATGGAACCAATCAGAGTACAGCGCTGCGGTCGGCAACGCCTATATAACACAACAAGTCTCTGGCATAGTTGTTAGATCGGTTACTGCTGCTACAATGGCAGGTTATCGAGATTTAAGTGAGTTTGAACGTGGTGTTATAGACGGTGCACGAGAGATGGGACATAGCATCTCCGAGGTAGCGATGAAATTTGGATTTTCACGTACGACCATTTCACGAGTGTACCGTGAATATCGGGAATCCGGTAAAAAATTAAATCTACGACATCGCTGCGGCCGGAAAAAGATCATGCAAGAACGGGACTGACGAGAATCATTAAACGTGACAGACGTGCAACCCTTCCGCAGATTTCAATGCTGGGCCATCAACAAGTGTCAGCGTGCGAACCATTCAACGAAACATCATCGATATGGGCTTTCGGAGCCGAAGGCCCACTCGTGTACCCTTGATGACTGCACGACACAAAGCTTTACGCCTCGCCTGGGCCCGACAACACCGACATTGGACTGTTGAGGACTGGAAACACGTTGCTTGGTCTGACGAGTCTCGGTTCCAATTGCTTCGAGCTGATGGACGTGTACGGGTATGGAGACAACCTCATGAATCCATGGACCCTACATGTCAACAGGGGACTGTTCAAGCTGGTGGAGGCTCTGTGATGGTATGGGGCGTGTGCAGTTGGCGTGATATGGGACCCCTGATACGTCTAGATACGACTCTGACAGGTGACAAGTACGTAAGCATCCAGTCTGATCACCTGCACCCATTCATGTCCATTGTGCATTCCGACGGACTTGGACAATTTCAGCAGGACAATGCGACACCAGGGCCGTCTTAAGAGCATCATGGGCCCCCGGGCCAAGTGATTTTTCTGAGGCCCTACAAGGAAAATTCTCTAAAATTTCAACCAGATCTCATTTTTGTGAGGCCCCTATGATCTTGAGGTCCCCGGACCACGCCCGGGTGGGCCCATGCCTTAAGACGGCACTGTGCGACACCCCACACGTCCAGAATTGCTACAAAGTGGCTCCAGGAACACTCTTCTGACTTTAGACACTTCCGCTGGCCACCTAAATCCCCAGACATGAATATTATTGAACATATCTAGGATGCCTTGCAACGTGCTGTTCAGAAGAGATCTCCACCCCCTCTTACTCCTACGGATTTATGGACAGCCCTGTAGGATTCATGGTGTCAATTACCTCCAGCACTACTTCAGACATTAGTCGAGTCCATGCCACGTCGTGTTGCGGCACTTCTGCGGGCTCGCGGGGGGGCCCTACACGATATTAGGCAGATGTACCAGTTTTTTTGGCTCTTCAGTGTATAACAGCACCCCATGCGGTTGCACAGCCTTAAAGTCACCCCTGCCTCTGAATCCGTGCCTGTGCTCGGCCCGGGGATCATGATGCTGTTAACATGACCAGGGCTCGATTTCCACGTTGTCGAGTGGAGCATTTACCCAGGGCCGTCTTAAGAGCATCCTAGGCCTCCGGGCAAAATCATTTTTCTGAGCCCCTAACTGCCTAGAAATACCTGCTAACCAATTTGCATGCTTAATATCAGAAATCTTAACCAGATCTCACTATCATGAGACCACTCTGCACCTGAGACCCCCGGGAAGCCAACCCATGGAATGCCATGTTAGACCCATAGATTCTACGGGACTATTTTATCATTCCCCAGTAGTTGATATTGCCCACTTTGGGAAATACTGGACTAAACGAACATCTTTGGCCCAGTGTCGTCTTAACGCACCATAAAGAAGGGCATCAGAAAAATGAGAAATACTCGAAGTTTGCGAGAATTCGACATGGCCTCAGAAAAATCACTTACCCCGGGGGGGCCTATGATGCGCTTGAGATGGCCCTGCTTTGACCCTAGTCACAGGGGCACTGCAACAGATATCGGGGGGGGGGGGGAAGGTCATGTGTTTTTCCCCCTCTCAACACCAAAGATGTGTGCTCGGGTGACCAAATAACGTTTTTCAGAAAAACGGCATGAAAAACGTTGTAGGCGGGAAAACGCTTTAAACGAGAAATATATCTTATTAATATTATATTACACATATATTATGATCTTGATAATTTTTCCCGCACCACGGTCATTTTCTGCACACGAGGGCTAATCGAACCGGGAACTATAATTTATTGCCGATTCCGAACAGCAGCGTGCGTTCGACACATTTTTGCCTTTTTTATACTTTCCGAGAGGTTATAAAACTGATATTTGGTCTCGCAGCTGTTCATAGGCGCCGAAACCTAGAGGCTGAGGCCATTTGATCCCGTCCAATAAATTTTGTAGGAACAATTTAATGAAAAATCAGTTGACCTGTATTACACACTAGACTGGGGTAGTGGCAGTCAGTCATTTCATCCGTTAAAAAATCACATGAAATTTAGGAAAATAGCACAAAACACCAGTTTTTATAAGAATGAATGTAATATTTAATCAAATATTAAAAAATTAATTACTGTACACATAGTGAACAAATATATATATAACTAGCTTTTACTACAGAAGTCACAAATGCTTTCTGCCCTGTGCAGTCGCCCCCCCCCCCCTCCTCAACACTGTTGATGAGCCCATCTTTCATAGCTAGCGTACAGCGCAGTCACATTTCTCCATCTATTTTGGAATTCTTCACGGTATATAAACGCAGATTTTCTTCATTTCTTTTTCCCATATTTTCATGATCGGATGAATCTTGCAGAATCATTTATTCTTGAAACCTCCCATTCCTATGGGACTCAAAAAGTTTATATCGTAATAATATGTAACTTTGTTTTATAATTTGGGGATTGTGCTTGGAAATGTGTAATTTAGGCCAGTATTTTTCTTTTGAGTGTGTAAACATAATATTTTCCTCATCTTTTTTCTTCAAGTTTCATTTTCATTGTGCGATAATGTAAGAATTTCCGAGTGTTGTTTAGGTCTAGATTTTCTTGCAGGCCTTTAATCTAGTCGTTCACGGCAGCCTGGCACTTTACCAAGTGCCTGTCAAAAAAAAAAAAAAAATCGCCACAGACTTCTGAAATATCCTTCCCTCGGGATTCGGTCCGTTTTGCTTGTTCGTAAACCGAATTATTTTTTGTTGTTCGTAAACCGGATTGTTCGCAAGCCGAGCCGTTCGTATACCAAGGGTTGACTGTACTAGAACTCCTTAATACACGGCGTCTTGAATATGAAGGCGTCTTAGACTGTACTAACAAGACAGCGATAGTTGCGTCAGTGGGTACTCACACACACGGGGTTTCAAGACTAGCATTTGTCAGGGCTACTATACGGCATTGCATATGTTCTTAACCAGGGGTGCGAGATGGACAAAAAATTTAACATGCTGACTGATTATTAAGAAAATTGAAGTTATGCAAAAAAATTAAATTTTTTAATTCAAAAATATAAATCATATGTGGTGCATTTTAACACCAGATTTTTTAGATTTCGATCGGAGAAATGTGCTACGCACATTCGAAATTTGAATGTTCATACAGAAATTTGAATGTTCTTAATTTTTGAAGGGATTTAGAAAATACACACACTATGTAGTTTTCAAATGCTTTCGCAAGGTTTCTTTTCTGTTAGCGATACTATATACACTTCTTTTCGATCTTAACTCTACGAAAAATGGTAATTTAGTAAAAGATAATTTCATTGAAATGCGAGGCAGCGCAAGTATTCAAATGGGATTTCTCTCAAAACTCGTATTTAGAACAATATTTTTGTGTGCTCAGTTGGAACTATGTATTTCCAAAACTAGGGAAGGCAGCTCTACAAATACTTCTCTACCATTTGCTACCACCTATCTTCGCGAAATGAGGTTCGCATCACTTTTGCTAATGAAAACAAAAACCAAAAATCGAATGAATGTAAATGATAATACGGGAGTAGCCCCCTTTCAAAGAACCCGAATTTCAAAATATTATTATGAAAAATTACAATTTAATCACTGAAAATCAAAAAGTATAGAAATTTAACTTTGTTGCGTTGACAGCTTTGTTCAATTTTTCAACAAACTATTTTTGTAATTGCCCTTTAAGTTTAGAATTTTTACGACCAATTAGGGGATAATTATATAATGTTATAAATAATTTAAAAAGAAAAAATAATTGATGCTATTATATTAACTGAAACTGAATTTTCAACTAATAAACAGCACATTTTATTCAGGGGATTTGAGGGAAAGTAAATTGAATTCCACTGGGGGTGCGGAATAAAAAAAATATTAAGAAACCCTGTGTGTTCTATATACTTTTTCATTCTTATCAGTACTATCAAACTTTCTCAATAAGTAAATGACCCCGGAACGCGTTTGATGGTTTGCGAGTTCGTCCCGCCTTCTTGGAAACGTCACGAAAGCATCCAATCTGAAGTAGACATTTTTTAGTTGCATGTTTTCTACAGTCTAGGATTTAAAAAAAAAAAGCGTTCTCTCATCTCTCCTTGTCCATCCCTTCCTCCATCTCCATCATCCCTAGGAATACCGCCCGAATCCAGCCAACGCCGGTTTTGATCATCCTGTTTACAAGGCGCGGTTTCGTTAGGCTTCTTCATATATTTCAGAGAAGTTGATATATTTCACTCACAATCCTTCTTCTTCTTCTTCTTACTACAATTCATTAATCTTTCAAGGCATCTTGAAAATTTCCAGAGTAAGTCATATTATACTTCTCAATATCCAATTGCCTTTCTTTTTTTTAAAAAAAAAATAAGATTGATTCCACCCTCTAGATACAATCATTGTATTTTCTTTATGAAATCAGATATAATCTACTTACTCATAATCATGTTTGTTTACTAAACAAAAGTGAAGAAAATGGGGAAATATGTAAAAAAATTTGAATTTTTATATAATTCAAATCTAAAACATGAATGATTTTCACATTTTTGGAAATAGATGTGTGAGAGTGATGAAAAAGAACTCATTGAAGAGAATAACTGAATTTATTAGAATCAATTCTTAAAACTATTTTATATGTATATGCAGTTATTGTTAAAACCTTGTTATAATGATACTCTGCGGAACAAGAAAAAAATATAGTTATAAAGGAATTATCGTATAATGTGGAGCAGTTTAACATAAGAGTATCAACATTTTCAAACAAAACTTTGATAAATATCATTCTAGATGGATTTATTTTTATTTCGAGTATCATTGTGGCAAGGTTTCACCGTAATTCAAAGTTTCTAACTCACACAGACCTATTCAGCTTCGAAAGAATGAAAATTATTTATTGATCTGTGTGTGATTGATGATTATGTTGATATTTATTGATGTTCTAAAATTACACTTATTTGTTATGAAATTTTTTGACATATTTGGTAAAATAAATTTTCCCATCTTCTATTCAGGCTCAAAATGGAGAAGTTTATCCTTTTCGCTTTTATCATGGCTTCTGCTTTAGTTCTGGAAGCAACTGCTAGTCTACCGAAAGAATTATATCCTGATTCTGAAGAAGAAATTTACAGACCTGTTAGAGGTATAAGGGACAGGAAAAAGGGTAAGTGTGTATAAATGTTTCTTCCCAGGAATTTTTTACACTTTAGAACTTTACCAACCTTAATAATGAATAGGATAATTTTTTTGTTTTTATCTAGAGTCTGAAGGGGGGGGGGGGTTAAAAATTGTTTTTCCTGCAAAATAACACTATAATCTCGGCTTGGGGGTTTAGAACCCCAAAACCCCCCTTTCTCTACGCCAATGGTCTGTACACACATTTAACTTTTCTAAAGAAATCAGATACAGTGGAACCTGTATGCAATGGAATGTCAAGAAACTGAAATGATATTCTGTTTTAGACAAGTGGTGTACATTAAAGCAATAATTGCCACCAATGAGATTATCTTTTGATTCTGTTCAAGACAGGTTTCTGTCTCATATGGTGTCTGTCTTAGGCAGGTTTGACTGTGTATTGCATGCTTCATGAAGGGAGTTATTCTTGGTAGCATTTTTATTGGAAATAGGTACAAAAAGAGGTGTGCAGTACACATTTTTAAATTTTCATTATGTAAATTTTCATTTCGAGTTTAAAAAGTGAATAAATGTTATATAGGAAAGTTTGCTTAGGAAGAATAAAAAAATGATTTCCCCATAAATTGAGAATTTCAGCTTAATTGCAATTGAATTAATTTATCTAGCTTCAGAAACTTTTCTGAACATTTGTGAAACTTTTTAGAATAGAAATTAATATTTTTTGATAGCTGGTGAGTGTCGCTACAAAAAAGGACCATGGGAAGAATGTGATGGAACAACAAATACTGAAAGGAGAACTTTGACTCTCAAGCGAGGTGATTCAACATGTGAACAAACTAAAGTGCTCTCAAGAAAATGTAAAAAAGGTAAGTTCATATGAGATCATATAATCCAAATTTTTATGTGCTGGGTTCTTGAAATTAAACTTCCTAATTTTGGTTGCGGAGAGAATTTTAGTCCGAATGCAGGGCCGTCATTTCAACTTTTTCCAGGGGGGGGGGGGGCGACAAAGAACATGTACTCAATGTATTTACAATTTTATATATATATTTGAATATATATACATATACCATTTTTAGTGTATTTTCAAAAGTCCAAATGACAAAGTTTAGGCAAAAGACACTTCATATGGTGTGTTTTGCTATTTATTAAATTAAAAAGATGTACAGTAATCAAAGTCAAGTATAAAAATTGACTAATAGATGACACCACAGCTTAGGCTGGAACTAGGATTTTTGTGAGAGGGGGGCAAATATGATTTTGCCACACCCCCCCCCCCCCCTGTAAAATTTGATGATTTTATAAGTGTTTTTGTTTCATCTAAAATTTTCAGCACTGGGAAGTTGCCCCCTTTGTTCCCTCCCCCCTGCCACAGCTCAAGAAATCGGTCTACAGATGTTGAATATGTCTCTTGTTATTTTGGATCTGTTGATATATCTTATTACTAATGATGTGTGTGAGTGTAAGTAATTATAACCAGAATATTCAATTGAAGACAGACACATATTTAATTAAGATTTAAACACTTAAAGTGAGAGACAACATCTGTTGCTGTTCAGACTTGAGCAGCCATGTTTTCTGTACTGTTGTCAAAACTCTGAAACTAAATACTTGACTAATAATGAGTTGCCAGATACCAAAAACAGAAATAAATAAATTGTTTGTCCATTAACATAATATTCCAACATTTTCCCTTGTTAATAAAACAAACAATTCTGTTACAATACAAGTCCTATTTTAGGGACAGTGTCACTAATCTTGGCTTGTGCAATGGCTTTGTCATCATATCGGCCAACTGATACTCTGTAGAGACCTTTTGTACTGCAATTTCTCCTTCCATCACTTTTTCACGAATAAAGAAATATTTAATGCTAATGTACTTTGTGCGGCGATGGAATTCTGGATTTTGTGCGAGTCTTATAGCTGTGTTATTATAAATTTGGATCACTGGAACTTCTTTAAGTTGTACAACTGCTTTGTACATCCTTTGCAACCAAATTGCTTCTTTACAGCATTCATTTGCTGCAACAATTTCTGCTTCAGTGGTCGATGTTGCTACCATAGATTGTCGTTGACTGAGCCATGAGATAGCTCCACCAGCATACAAGATCACCACTCCTGTAGTTGAGCGACCAGTCTTTTCACATCCTCCAAAGTCAGCATCGCTATAACATTCCAACACTTTAGGATTGCAGTTATATCTGTAGATAATGCCTTTACTTGCGGAACTTGCAATGTATCTGAGAACACATTTGGCTTTCACCCAATCTTCTTTTGAAGGATTCTCTAGCTTGCGTGATAAAACTCCTACACTGTATGCTAGGTCGGGTCTGGTGCCTACCATAAGATACATGATAGCTCCGACTACTTCTCTGTAAGGAAATGATTCATCTGCTTGTGATTCAAGACCATTTTCCTCTGACGGCACTTTCAAAATAGGTGTATGAACTGGTCTACAATTTTCCATACCAAATTTCTTCAACACTTTCTTTGCATATGCTTTTTGGCTAATTTTGATGTTTCCATTGGACAACTTTTCAATTTCCAATCCTAAGAAGTATGTTGCTGGTTTACTGGCAACTTTAAATTTCATTTTCGACTGTTTAACTCTATAATGCCCAGATCGCCCGAAGTCGGCCGAGTAGGTTAATGCCCATAACCGCCTCAAGTCGGCCCAGCTAGGGGGGTATGGGTATGTTGTGCTGGGCTTTTGTCACCAACAGGGAAGAAGATGAAATCTCTTGTCAGAGGCGGGAACGGAAAAGACAACTGCAACGCCCTATCAATGGGATTTTAAAAGCTGATGTACTAGAATGTTCCTTGAGAATGGACTAAGGGTACTCAATGCATTTTACAAAGAGATAATACTGTGAGGAAAGGGGTGTTTTCAGTATAGACAAATTATCTCCCGAAAATCCATTGAAATGAAAAGGTGAACGTCAATGCAAAGGGTGGCATGAATAGAAACTCATGGAGAAGGGGTGGGGAGAGGGAAAGTGGCTGAAATTTGGACGAGTCCACTTCAAACACAAAAATCTTGGTATTTTCACGACCCTCCCAGGTTTTCTATCTGGGTGTTAAAGAGTTAATGAAATCTTCAGCTTCTTGCTGTCAGTTGCTGCGACTAGGCCATCATCAACATATAAAGCTACAAGTAATTTTCTGTTGTTATAATCTCTGATGTACAAACAAGGATCAGCTTCACTTGCTTTGAATCCTAGTTTCAACAAAAAATCTCCAAAACACTTGTTCCAGCAGCGAGGAGCTTGCTTAAGGCCATAAAGACTGCGCTTGAGTCTACACACATTACTTGTCCCATCATTATAACCTTCAGGTTGTTGCATATAGATGGTTTCTTCTAAATCACCATATAAAAATGCTGTAGAGACATCAAATTGGGTCAAATGCAGTTTCTCACTTGCAGCAATACTGATTATCGAGCGTATTGTTCCTAACTTGGTTACCGGACTGAAGGTTTGATTGTAATCAATACCATGACATTGACTGAATCCTTTAATTACAAGTCTCGCTTTATACTTGTCAATACTACCATCTGGATTCTTCTTGATACGATACACCCACTTACAAGGTATAGCTTTCGATCCTTTAGGTAATGGCTGTAGAATCCATGTACAATTTTCTCTTAAGGAATTCATTTCAGAGTCCATGGCTTTCTTCCAAAATGTACTGTCTGTACAATTGACTACCTCTTGATAAGTTTCTGGTTCATTTGCATCAGCCATGAAGACATCTGCCAACATAATGTAGTCTTCAAACCTTTCAGGCTTTTTCAACTCATTTCTGTTCCTGAGCTGTCTGATGTTTGTTTAAGCCTCTTCATTTTCATTTTCATCTTCTGAGCTACAGCTATCTTTCTCTGATTCTTCATCATGGGTATACTTTCCCTCATTTGAAAGTTCTTCATTTTCATCATTTCTTTCAATTGGAAGTGTCACTGTATTTTCAATCTGTAAGGGCTTCTCTTGAAATACCACATCACGACAGCAAATTACTGTCTGCCTTTCTTTGATATAGATGCGATACCTTTCTCTCTCATCTCCATCGTATCCAATAAGATAACCCTTTGCTGCTTTCTTATACATCTTCTTCCTTCTTTGAGTTGGGATATGAGCATAACAGACTGACCCAATGATACGCATATGCCTTATTCGAGGCTTCTTTTTCATCCATAGCTCAAACAGACTTACATTGTGAACCGAAGATTTTCCAGTCCTGTTCAAAATATAAGCTGAAGTATTGATAAACTCGGCCCATAGGAAAGCTGGGAAGCTCATTTCTTTGTTGGAGTACTTGAGAGTTCTTGCCATCTCAACAAGAGTTCTGTTCTCTCGTTCGCTACTTCCATTTTGTTCAGGAGTATATGGTGCAGTCAATCTGTGAATAATTCCATTCTTCTTGAGCATTCTTTGGACTGCTTGGTTGTCGAACTCTCCACCATTGTCACTCAATATTTGTTCAACTTTATGCCCCAAGTTTTTAGCATGAGCTAAAAAGTATTCTAGTGCACTTGCAGCTTCTGATTTCTGCTTTAAAAAGGAAACATAGCAGAACTTGGTATACTGGTCCTTGAAAACAGCAAAGTATCGATACTTTCTACACGATACATCAAATGGTCCACATATATCAGTAGAGATAAGTTCTCCTGGTTTTGTGGCTTTCTCTCTAGTGCCGAACTTCAAACGATGAGCCTTGCCATAAATACAGGCTTCACATAACTGTTTATCAATGTTGACCTTGATATTGAGTTCTTTTTCCATTAATGACTTCACATGCTGTTTATCTTGATGTCCCCATCTTTAATGGTAAAGCTGAAGAAGAGAATCGTACTTGCTTGTCATATTTACTTCAACTGGGGTTTTTGGTAGCAGCACTTTAATTTCAGCTCTGAAAAGACCACCACTGATATCTCGTGATCCAGTAAGGACTGCTTTGCCATTAATTTTCAGATAACATTTTCTAGATGTTGATTCAAATACACTGTTCTGGTTTCTGTCTTGTGTTGCTAATACTGAAAACAGATTCTTGCTAATATCAGGAATGTACCAGACATCTTGTAAATTTTTAAATTGTTTTCTACCATTTACTATGGCCATTATTTTTATTGTACCTTTCCCTACGGCTGGTAGTACTTTTCCATTTGCCACAGTTATACCATGCAGATATTCAAATTTTTCAAAGTCTACAAAGAAATTACTACTCTTTGTAACATGTTTAGATGCACCATTATGTATATACCAATCATTACAATTCACTTCTGCAGCGAAAACATCTTCATCTATACCACCACCCTTACTCTGATATCTTGTGGAACGACTTGAACTGGGTTTTGGTGGTTTACCATCAGCAATCCATTTACTGCAGTTCTTGACCTAATGCCTTTCAGATGACAGTAATTACTCGTACTATATTTCTTACTTGAAGATGTGCTTTCTTCTCTTTTCTGATGATTCTGGGTATTCTGTTTGAAACTTGCAACTAGTGCTTCGTGACCTAATTCACTTTCATTGATGTCTGTCCTTAATTCCCGCTCATGAGAACATAGCTGTGTCGTTAAATCATCAACAGTTCTTTTTTCTTCACTTAGTAGCAACCAACTTGATTTAAAGGCACGATAGCTTTGAGGAAGAGCATCAAGTATCTTGCATATCAACAGCATATGTGGAAGCTTGGTTTCTTGTTTACTTTCTAGACCTTTGATAAGCTCATTCCACAGATTCTTCAATTTGGATAAGTTTGCTGCCATATCCTCAGTTGATGACCACTTAAACTGGAAGAACTCTAAACAAATGTTGTACAGTTGATTTTCAGATGTAGCTTCAAATAGCTTGTGTAACTCTAGCCATACATCCCTAGCACAGTCAAATCTCATTACTTTCTGTAATGTGTCCTCTGTCATTGAATTTTTTAGAACCACCATAGCACAGTTATTTACTTTATTATACTCCTTCAAGTCAATCTTGTATTGACTTACAATAGTTTCTGATGATCCATCCAATGGCTTCTCTGGCAGTTGCATTTTCCCATTCACTATATCTAAGGCCTCACCATAGAAACTTAATGCAAATTTTATCCTATATTTCTCCAGTCTCCTTTGCCATTCAATGGCTTGACTTGAATTTTGCCAGCTTCCATCCTTAGGAATTTCACTTGTAGGCTTCTTGACTGGAGTTAGGCTTAGGAACTCGTTGTTTACTCACACACACAGCAGAGTCAGCATGAAGAGACCCCATAATCTCTTGTTATTTTGGATCTGTTGATATATCCTTATTACTAATGATGTGTGTGAGTGTAAGTAATTATAACCAGAATATTCAATTGAAGACAGACACATATTTAATTGAGATTTAAACACTTAAAGTGAGAGACAACATCTGTTCAGGCTTGAGCAGCCATGTTTTCTGTACTGTTGCCAAAACTCTGAAACTAAATACTTGACTAATAATGAGTTGCCAGATACCAAAAACAGAAATAAATAAATTGTTTGTCCATTAACATAATATTCCAGCTTTGGTTTTCTACAATACTATAGCAGGTCTACCTAGGACAATTTGCAACCTAATCACATCCAGTTTTGCCAGATTGGCGGTTTTCCCGCCAAATTGGGCTGGTTTGAAGACGGTTCGGCGGGAAATTTTTGGCTTTGGCGGGTGGCGGTTTTTCCAAAAATGTTGCTCACATGGCGAATATATTTCTCCCTATTTTTCTTTGCTTGCGAGCAAAGAAGTTTTTCTTTTTCACTTTAGTCCCCACCTCATGTTGTGTTTTCTTCCTGATAAGGCAGAAGTGGAAGGGGGGCATCTGATCCAAATATATAAAGCCAGAACTTTCAACTACAATGCTTTTGACGCCCAATAATTGAAGGGGCGGTAAAACAAAAACTTGGGAAACTGTCCTAGGTTCTAGATCAGTGGTTTTCAGCCTTTATCATACCGCTGCTGGTTGGTTATAATATATCCAATGTAGTATAAGGGAAGTAGTATATGCAATACTATGAGGGAAATGGTCAACTTCAGTGACGTCACGAGTTTCACGCAGAGGCCTTCTGCTATAGGTGTTGCTCCGGCCCGACAGTTGCGAAACGCAGTATCTAGACCACAGAAGCCAGTGAAAGAAACCGTAGCCTCCACTAGCGTGGAGCTAGCAGGTCTCAAGCCCAAGAACCAGTGCCATCTTAACGCATGGGCCCACCCGGCCATGGCCCGGAGGCCTCAAGAGAAAAGAGGCCTCCGAAAAATGAGAGGTAGTTGTATTTTTCGAGGATTTTCCATGTAGGGAATCAGAAAAATCACTTGACTCGGAGCCCATGATGCTCTTAAAACGGCCCTGCTAAGAACCCAGAAGAGTTCTTAATTTTTTTGTTTACTAGACCGTGAAAAATCTGGTCTGGGACTTATACCCAATTTTTAAAATCATTGTACCAAATTTTGTAGGCACCTATGCACTTGAGGCACTGCTGTCTTGACGCATGGGCCAACACGGGCACGTCATACATGGAGGCCTTGAATGAAGAGGGGGGGGGGGAGGGATAATGAGATATGGTTAAGATTTGCGAGATTAAGCATGTGAATTGGTAAGTAGGCATTTGCAGTCGCGATAGAGGGCTTTGCCCCCGGGCAAATTGATTTTGTCCGGGGGCCCATTATGCTGTTAAAACGGCCTCGACTCCAGGCCATCTCTGGGCCCTTTTTCTAGGTGTGCAAATGTGTAGCCCTGACTTTCGCAACTTTTCAAAGAAATCAATTTATTCGGTAAAAAAAACCCATTTTTTTTGTAAAAGTTGGGGTGGGGAGAGTTATTGACTATAAGAAGAAAAGCTATAAGCCACAACTTTGTAGGCTAGGATATCGTCAAACTGTAGCTCACTTGTAGCTTCATAGATGGCAGCACATGTTCAAATAATTTGGGCTACTTTTTGGCTACTTTTGAAGAGGATTTTGGCTGGAAATTTTTTAAGGACCTGGCAACTTTAATCACATTTGAAAGACAGTATTCATCAGCATATTCTAGGGATGAACAGTGGTGAATGGAAAGCATTATGGGAAAGCGAGGGCTGACATTTTGAACATCTGTAGAATATTTGTTGAGTGGCTGCACCAGCTATCCCAAATTTTTGTCTTATTTTTATATTTGATGAATGGTGAGCACACCAACTCTGAAGGTCTGTGTCAAAATTTGGTATCATTTAGTCCAGTAAAACACCCTCAATAATCCTCTAAGTTGGGGGAGTTCAATTTTGATAACCCATGTATGTATGTATATATATTTGTACAAAATCAAATTTTCTTTTCTTTTTTACTTATTAAGCTTGCAAATATGAGAAAGGTGAATGGAATGACTGTGAAGCAGTTACCAATACTAGAACAAGAACAGACAACTTGAAACCTAATAGTGATTCAGCTTGCGAGCAGACTAGAACTATTTCCAAGAAATGCAAGAAAAGTAAATTTCGCTTCTTTTACTCCTTTGAGCATACACTCAGATTGCCATGGTAAAAGGTGGAATGAAAGAATGTGGAATATGTGATGAAACACATAGGGACAAAGTTTTTTTAATTTAAAAAAAAGTTTAAAGACAGTTTATTTTATTTATTTTTTGTGTTTTGAGATTTATGTATCTGACGTACATTTTTATTGCATCGTGGAACCTGCACAACAAGATTCATTATTACAATTCATGTTTAATTTATAATTCATGTGAAAAATAAATTTTCCTGTTTATCACATACAAACAAACCTTTTTTTTTTCAAATCAAAATTTACTAATACATGGTGTGATAGTTTTTTGTATAGCTTTTTGAACTTTTCTTTTAACATTTCTATTTTTGAGAAATGCTGAAAACAACTTAATTGAAGTTTTTTTCTAAGTTTTCATACTGCTAATGAATTTCTGGGATTAATTTATTTTATGATTGGAAAAATTTTATATATTTCCTGAAAGACACATATTATTTTTGATTAACTAAAAAAAATTGTCAATTTCATTTTTTCAAAGCTAGTTTTTCTAAAATTATTGGCAATGACAATTTTTAGTAGGTTCATTGTCATTCCACTATTCCAACTATTTATAATGACTATGACACTTCATGTATTTTCATAGATAATGCATGTGCAGGATATTTTAGATTAACCCACTTTGTTATGACATGCTGCTGTAAAATATTGTACAAGTATGCCAAGTAAATATGGTGATATGGGTCCCACATCACAGAATTCCCACGAATCAGAATTCACCATGTCACTGACGTGACGGATGAGCCTTAAAGGCTGCTACACACTACTCTGACGCGTTACGCACATGGTACGTCATGTCAGAATAGTGTGTAGTGGCCTTTGAGGCAGAAGCCCACCCGAGCATAGCCGAGGGGGGGGGGGCGTCCCATGGTAGTGAGATCTAGTTGAAAATTTTTGGAGAAAGTATGTTAATTGGTAGGTATTTATTACCTTGTGGAGCCCCCCCGCTCCAGAAAAATCACTTTGACTGCAAAGGAGGGGGCTATGCTACTATCAGACAGCCTTGAAACAACAGTGGATGGTTACCGTAGGGGTCGAGAATACAAGGGTGCGCAACTTTTCAAGTCTATAGGCCAGGTATGTGAGATGGCCACTGTCTGCGAGCCACAAACTGGTGTACTTATCTGTGTTGTAAGGATTGATACTTTTGTTTTGTAATATCTTTCATGGGCTGGAAGGAACCCCTTTGTGGGCTGCATTTGGCCTACAGGCTTGAGGCTGTGTTTCCCTGCTACATCCTGGTAGAATTCTGGACTAATTTTTTCTTCTCAAAAACGTACTTAGTAACCTCTTCAAACCTTAGCAAAAACTGGCTATTAAAAAAATTTTTTTTTGATTGATTTGTGTTCATTGTTTTCTAACATGCCCCTTAGAAAGAAAAATTAATTCATTAATTAAATTCAATGTCTATACTAGGATCATTTGAGTTAGGTACACATATGTGTACCTCAGGTCTTAACTTGAAAGAAGAGTCATTATATAAAACCATTTACAACTGTTAAAAATGAAGGTACACATATGTGTACTTCCATATTGAAGAGGATATATAAGATGACCTTGCCCTTCCTCAATTTTTTTTTAATTACTCAATGTATTTATAAGTGTATATGGTAGTTTATTTGTTTTGTATCACTCACAGCAGCTTATATAAATTTTAACAAAAAATTATTTTGTAGTTTTAAAAATTAAAAACATTTGTAGGGTTTTGCAAAGTTTAAAAGCAATTTCAGAGATGCTTCAAAGCTAAAAAATTAAAACCATTGGTCTGGTAACTTCATCTCTGTGGAAAGATGTTTCTTTCAAATGATTTGTTTTCAATATTTTGTATCATGGTTTTGGATTTTGAATCATAATGCTGGTATTGCATCCAATATTTCTCTGCTTTGTAACTTAGGTTTATGTGCAACATGAGATGCATTGTTTTCTTTTATCATACATGTATATTAGTGATTTTTTCAAGTGTCGAGATGCATAAAAACAAATTTGCAAAAGTTAAGTTTTTTTTAACTGTAAATTTTGATAGAAAAGTTCAGGTAAAAAAGTATCAAATGTATTCTATGGACATCCATGTATTTAAAAATGACATTTACTGAAAGCACATAATTATTATGTAAAATTAGTTAGCCCTAATTTGGGAGTTTAATATGTTTGTATGACGCTTCATTCTTTTTGCCATTCAAAAATTATCTTTTGGATAGCTTGCCGTTACAACAAACAAGCTGCTTGGAGTGATTGTGATTCATCTACTGGTAAGAGAACCAAAGTGCTTGTACTGGCCAGTGGTGATCCATCAGTATGTGAGGCTAATAAGAAAATTACTAAGCCATGTCGTGGTGGGCGCAAGGGTGGAAAAGGAAAACAGTGTGAGTTTATTCAATACTTTTAATGGTATTCACATTAAATATCCTGAATTCATGAATGCTTAAAGATCATTTGGCTAATTTTATAAAAAAATTATTTTTGAGTTTTAGGCTCATTGTTATATTCACTTTTATTTTAAAATATTCACTAAAAAATTAATTACATCTAGTAGTTAAGAGTTTTTTCACAGATGCTGAATCTTTGTTTGTGTGAATGTTGATTTTTTTTACCCATTACAAATTTGATTTTTTGCATTCTACAGTAGAACATCTCTTGTCCACACTTTTTAAACAGGATCTTCCTTAAACCGGCCTTAGAAATAATATTCTTCATCTGATATTACAAGTGATCTTATTATGCTGCTATGATATGTTTGCACAGTACTTTGTAATATGCAAGTTCCTGGCTCAAAAAACTCAATTTCCCTATTTTCGGTTTTAGTTTATTCAAAGAAATAATACTTCTTTGCTTGGTACTAACACAGAAACCAACAGTATAGGCAAATAACTTGAAGGAAATTCATTGTTTTTCTTTTTGTTTGCCTTTATACCATTGGTTTAGTCTTTACTTATATTCTTCTATAATTAAAGTTGGTGTGTATAGTGTATAGAGCTGATTATAGTCTTATCAGAAAGCTATAGAGCATCTCTATTACAAATTTGTTGTTTTCTATGCAATTGTAATGCATATGCTAATTTTTTACACACATATGACCTAACTGTTTAAGCTTCATGGCAGGGTATCTAAACATCTCCAGCAGAATTATTTCTATTTCGTCACTGAAGAGTTTGACACTAAGTTTACAAAAATGTGCTTTGATGACTCTTTTATGAAACTGATATATAAAACTGATACCCTCCATACATATGCAAAGATTTTTAGTCTTCAGCAAGGCTTTGAAAATGCAATGCTCCCCATCTCTTCATTAGGACTTTCCTAAAGTTTATAATTTCCTAGAGGGTATTTGAAGCTGTGACAGCTCAAAACATGACAACTTTAATCATAAGTTCCCTGTACATTTTCCAATTATTTATTAAACAATAATCAACATACACATTTGTCATTTCTGGGAGTAAAGTGTCTGTTAATGACTGTGTATTAAATTATCATTACAGTGAAATATCATAAAATGATAAAAATAAAATGATTTAATTAGTATTGTTGTGATATTGATGAGACTGCTTAAGTGTGTATCAGATTGAGTAGCTTTATAACTGCTTTTGATTTCCAGTTGATGACGAAGAAGATTATGAAGATGAGGAGTAAATGAGGTGAAAGAAATTCCCTTTGCTTAATCATAATATTAGTGGAGTTACTTAGAAGTATAAATGGATTGTTTGTGAGTTTCATTTTTTGATGTTATTGACAATGCAGTGTGTTATGCAACTGTTGAAAAAACATTCAAGTCTGCTGTCATCGGTGTTATGATTTATGGTGTCACTTCAATGTCTTGTGAAATGTGTTGTTTCTTGAGCTGTCAAATTGTGCTGTTTATGTGTTCAATTTTTAAAGATTCTCTAGTTGTAAATCTCTTGAACAGATTTAGAAAATTTGTTTTATTCGAAGAACAAGTGTAGCTATTAAATTTTCAATGTTTCTTTTTTTTATTTATACATATAAATTCATTCTACATTACATAAATCATTCTATCATATTAGATTAAGAGACCTAACAGACAAATTTTAATTTATGTAGTAATTCATTTTCTGCATCATATTTCAACAACATTTTGGTGGAGAACTTTTTTGAGCATTTTAATTGTGATTATTCATGTGAGTATTAGTTTTTCATTGCAAGAAACAAGGTCTTTTATTTCTTCATTTTGATCTTTAAATATCTTGTATTAAAAGCTCATTAGCTTTTTTTTAGTCATTTATGATGTAAACTAATAGCGTGGGCTTTAGTTAGGTATGCTCTGTACAACTCTTTTATACTCACAGATGAAAGACTGAAGGTTTGCTCATTGTACTGCTGATCTGAGTTTTATTTAATATAGCTTGTTGGCATGTAGAGGTGGCTTACAGGTTAAAATTTTGAAGTAATTACTATCATAACAATGTTACTTCTATGTGGGGCTCAAAATAGAAAGTTTGTTGTATTGTATTGAAATCATCTATATATATACATTGATCAAGAATTTTTTTTTTTTGTCTTTTTAAGGTATTTGTATTTTTTTACTTTGTTGCGTTTAATGCATTTTCATTTTTTATGTGCATTTATCTTTCATATGCTTCTTTATTTTGTTATAATCACAAATGTGTGCCATTGTACTCCCATTTGCATACATCAGTGTTTGTGTTACTAAGTTTTTGTGAAAGTGGCCATATTTTTGTTTAATATATTTACAATATGACTTTTAAATTACAGATTTGATTTTTCCTTTCCAAAAGTTTGGTCACTGGAATCTTTATCAATATAAGTAGAATAAACATGTTCATTGTATAAAATTCTTTTTCATTTGAATGCCTGTTGTCATTATCTGCTTGGTACACCATGATAATGTCTTATTTTTATTTGAAATAGATTGTGGATGTTATTTTTGTATAAAAAATAATTTCAGCGTAAATACTAAAATTGACAAATATAGTATGGAATGACAATTTTAAGCTTTGTTAATTTTATTTTTTTTTAGGCTTAATCAATGTGAAACAATATAAGCTATACTATTTTTCTTTTTTATAGCTGTAAGAGAAAAAAGCCTGGATTTAGTTTTTATGTGCCAAATATAATTTTTTTGTTGAAAAAAATGAAAATCATCTTTGTATCATTGTTGGTAAAGTAAACATTAAGGTGCAAGTTTGGTTTTTGGTTTGGTTCATTAAGCGACTTTGGTCTTATATTTATTAAGTGATTCAAATACTTTTCACATGAGTGGTGATTTGGGAGAAACTTGTGAGTTTCAGAAAAGTAGTTGATTGTTATATGTATTGTCACAGAACCTTCAAGTTAAAAAGGATTTAATTTCTTACTCTTACTGATAAAAAAATTTAAATTTTTATACACTGCACGAGTTTTTGATAGAGTTAATTGGGGCAATTGTAGATGCACATTACAGACCAAAAACACATTAAATACTTTCTACAATATGGGGTGAACTGGGTGACAAGAATTGTCACACAATTCACCCCATATGACAATTCAGAAGTGGGCAAATTGATATGGGATGCTATTGAAGCCTCATCACATGTTTAATGTTTTGTTTGTTAAGCTGACTTTCAAGTCATTTATTGAATTTGTGTCACCCTACAAAACTTCTTATTTGAAAGAAATTTTTTGGGATAAGTATAAAATTTTTAGGTTTTAATGTTTGAAATTTATCTGCTGTTATGTTTCAACATGAATTATACACACAAAACGTAAATGAAAAATTTTATTTTATTTAAATTATTAAAGTACGAGTGAGCAGAGAAACGAATTGAAGTTTAATGGATACACAAAAAAAAGCCGTCCGAACTGAACGAACGCAAAACAACGAATGTAAATAAAACATGTGTTGGCACAAATAAAGCATTAAAGTATATCACGGTTAACGGTTAGCAGGTAATTATTAAATATTCAATATATTTTAGTGTTATTTACCCACGTATATATATATGTGTTTCATATGGGGGAAATGTAAACTAGTTGTTCGGGCACATACGTTAACCTAGGCATGAACACCTGAAATTTTTTTGCAAATGCTTGTTTTTATCATGTATTTTTATTCTTATCACATTTACCATGCCCTAAAATTATGTCTGAAAGAAAGCAGAACAATTCTACACGGTCGAGGATGTCACATATGCTGTTGATGATATGGCAAACAGAAATAAAAGCTACTGTCAAGCAAAAGAACATTATGTGGTTCGAAATACTTTAATTTATAATAGAATCAACGGAAAGAAAACTCCAATGAATGTGACTGGACCAGGTTGTTCCCAAGTATTACCACCTGAAGTAGAAAATCAAATTGTAAAATGTTTGCTAGCAAGAAAAAAATTGGAGCTTCCTTATGATAAGTTTGAACTTTATCAGCTAGTTGGGGAATATGTTAAAGCTAAAGACTTCAAAACAAATGTGGTACTGGTAGAAGACTGGTATGATGCGTTTATGGGAAGAATTCTTTGTCTTTTTTTGAAAAAGCCAAAATACCTGCAAAAACTGAGGCAAGAGCAAAGAAACAATAAATTACTCACTGTTTTTATGAAAATCTAGCCCCCCTATTTTAGGTTCCTGCAATAAATCATTAAGTAGTTACTTGTATGTTTTTTTTTTTGGACATTAATTTGGACATTAAAAAAATGTTTGGGACTAAAACAGTCAGATAAAAACACAAATGACATTGAAATGGTATCTCTTTCACCATAAAAGCTGGCGCATAACACAGACAAAGAAAGAAGATCTCAACAAGGAATTGGTGTGATAACTGTGTGACTGCAATTTTCCACAAATCTGAAGGAAGTCCCCAACTGAGCGGTTAGTGCACCAACCTCTAGGTGAGATTTTCTTATTTTTTCTGCATCCTGTGCCGGCGTTTATAGTGATACAGACACCGTTTTTTACCATACCAATCATTCACAATCCACAAAAGCGAGTATTGCCATTCAAATTTTTGAAAATTTAGCTCCTGTAACTGCAAGAACAGGGATTCTGTTTCTCTCCTCAGTCTCAAGCTCGTACTCTAAAACACCTACATCCCAAATTTCGTTCGCATTAGGTGAGTTTTGAGGCCGCTAATAGCTTGTATATCAGCAGTTATTTTATGACCACCTTGTGTATAGAAGACTTTGTAATAAATAGTAAAAAATAATCACAGTCCATGTGGCAGGTCTGAAAAAGTAAACTGGAAGATTCATGGTGCTCTCACAGAAAGCTGCCTAAAAAATTATTTATCTCTCGAGTAAAGGACTCCATGGAAACAGTTCTGACCATATTTTACTACCTTCTCTCTGTACTAACACCTGCACATCAGACTAAGCTTTGTGTAGTAAAACATTTTCGTGTAAGACTTTTGAAGTACAGATCTTCCCTTGCAGATGTGAAGGTAATGATACAATGTGGCTACTATTCATACAAAACATTTTTGTTTGACGTCTACTACAAATTATTCACTAGTTTTGCACTATTTTTCTGCATAATTATCACAAGGGCTGGACTAATCGCAAAAAGATCTAGGTGCCAGAAATTTTTTTTTTTATCTGGAGAAAAAGGTTCAAAATAATACTTTTTTTTACTTTTGCAGTACATAGTGACCCTCTTTCATGTTGGCAGATAGGCTACTGCCAATTCAAAACTGTTTGTGCTGCTCTCAGCCTGCAATTTAGTAAGTACACAAAGAAGATTTTAGGCGGCAATACCAATTTTTTAGTCACCATGGTGACCTAGAGCCTGGGATTTGTCCAGCCCTGATTATCACCATTGTGTCCTAACATTTATTTGCTCTGTGTGTGCGAGTTTCTATTTCATATAAATCTGATGACGGCTACCAATCACATTGTAACTTTATTTTCTTACTGTCATCATCATGGATGTGTTATATGCTCCCCTAAGATGCTTCTTCAGTTAAAGAAACAAATGGAAGTCATTGGCCACAAGATCCAGGCTGTATATGGTCGAAACTTACCACTTGAATCTTTTTGAGAAGTGCATTGGTAACATTCACTGTATGAGTCCAAACAGAAAGACAGCACTCTCCATCCAGAAGGGATTTTTTTTATGGAGCAAAATTGATATGGAGGTTTTGGATTTTTACCCTTTTGATAAATGCATATGATATCATTGCTGATGATTATTTCTTGAATTCATGAACCTCCAAAAAATTCACAACAGCATATCATATTATTTTGTTGATTTGTTTCCCATAAACAAAGACAATTTTTTTTGGAATATCCCCTGGATATGTGTGCTCACATTTGAGAAAATGTATGATAGAGCTAGCTCACTTCACAAATGGCAGGATTTTGAGTCACTGCTGCTATTTCTATTCAAGTCAAACTTGCTGTAGCAATGACAAAAGACCACGAGGGAATAACTAATGTATCAAGGTCAAAATCAGCATTGCAATGCACGCAATACACTACTTTTCTGCCTACACATTATGTACCATTACTTTCTGGACAACCCTCATATATGTGTAGACCTGTTTGGAATAAGAAAAGCTAAGCTGTGTGTATATATATATATATGCAGGACTGAAAGTTAGTTAAAAGGTTGAACATAGTTTAGAAGTAATTCAAATCTATCATGATTTTTAATTTATACAGGGTGGAAACTATCGACTGCCCAATAATTACATAAGTGATTCCTTGTGAAAAACTAATATGGAAAAGTGCTCTCAGTTTTTTGATTTGACCCATAGTTAATGACTTATAACCCTTTAAAAATTGATGACGTCACTTCAAAATCCTGCCAAATTCACTGAAAGCCACAGATAACCAAAAGTCGTTTTTTAAACTGATGACGATGATATAACGCTAAAAAAATCGAGAAAGCAATAGGAATTTCTCAGATAAAAGTTTTTGAGTTCATCCATGAGATTGAAAAAAAAAATACTGCCCCCAAAATTCTTAAATTTTGCAGAAATGTTTACTCCTCATGTGTTAGTAAAATGAAACTGATTTAGAAATTAACCCATGAGTAGTATTTTTTTTTAAATGTTGAATCGAGAGAGGTTTTTGAAATTTATTTATTTTTCAAAGTTTAAAAATTAATAAAATCCTAATGAATGATCAGATATTGAAGTTTGAGGGTCATTTTAATAACACATGTCGAAAAAAAATCTCTGCAAAATTTCAGAATTTTTTGGGGCAGTCGTTTTTTTTATCTCACGAATGAACTAAAAAACTGCAATTTGAAAAAATCTCATTCAAATTATTTTTCCTTGTTCATGTTTACACTATGATTCATTATTATTATTTTTTTTTATTTTGAAAAAAAAATTAACCTGATTGACACGAAAATTTTTCATTTGATTTTTAATTGAATGAAATATTTTTCAAAGTCATGTTTGAAAAGTTAGGGTCATGACACCCCTTAAATGAATAAAGTATCACTAACAATTTTGAAATGAGGTTTTTTTCCAGTTCCAATTCAGAAGTTTGTAAGATTTACATGTTGCACCACAGCTTTTGATTGTAATTCTGCAGTGCAATTAACTTGATTAACACAGTAAGCTTGTTGAATGAAATCGATCACAGTTACAAATTGTCATGATGAAGTCTAGCAATTACAGTTTAAAATTTTTACAGCATCTCATTTATGTTACAAGTGTGTGTATGAAACACTACTCAAAACTGTATTTAAAAAAAACAAACAGTAAAGAGATTGCTTTCATTTTTTCAAAATTGAGAGCTAATGGGGAGGGGGGAAACATGATTTTTTGGGAAAAAAATTAAGAAAGGAAATATAAGAGCATCTCAAAGGGCGGCAAAATTAGTAGTGCCTAGGGCGGCAAGAGCATGAAGTCTGTCTGCTAAGAGGGGCTCAGGGAACTGCCTCCCTTACCATTTATAAATATGCCCCAGAATGAAAATTCATCTGAAAAAATTACCAAGTTCTGTGCCGTGAATCATGCAGGCTGGAATAGATTTCGAAGTTGTCAAAATCTTTCTTGTAAAAAGGTATGTAAATTAATTAATATTTCAGAGAGTGTGATAAAAATCAATTGCAGTCGCAAGGAAATGAAAAATCCTCATTGCTAGATATACATGAAAAATCCGCATTTTTTTCATGTATATGTAGCTCATTTTTATACTTTTTCATTTCCTTGTGACTACGATTAATTTTTATCTCACTCTCTGAAATATTAATTAATTTACACTATACCTTTTTACAAGAAAGATTTTGACAACTTTGAAATTTATTCCAGCCTGCATGATTCACGGCAGAGTACCAGGACTTGCTATTATCTGTTCGGGAGGGGAGTTCAGATGTGGCAGTGATTCCAGTACTGCCAAGGGGTAGTAGGGGTATAGGAATAAGGGATTCACCACTTTAACGTAGGCCTGAAGGACATATGCTCCTAGTTGGGGTCCAGTGTCATCTTAACACATGGGACCACCCGGGCACGGCCTGGGGCGCCTCAAGAAAAGAAGGGGCCTCACAAAAATGAAATGTGGTTGAAATTTTCGACAATTTGCCTGGTAGGGCCTCACAAAAATCACTTGGCCCTGGGGCCCATGACGCTCTTAAGACGACCCTGTTGGAGGGTCGAGGAGGATTCTTGGAGCTTCTTCTGCATGCACCAATACGTGGCTTCGTTGGGATGGAATTCACTGAAATAGGTGGGGAGTCTGGGAGGTTTACAATAGACTTGGGCCAGGTTTTTACTCCCAGACCACGTAGAGGAGAATGGGGGTCGGTTAATGATAACAGTATTAACATGGAATTACCCAACTCTGACTTGGATGGCTTCTTGATTGACACTAAATCATGGGGCAAATTGAAATGTGCTCTAATATATGCCAGGAGCTTGGGGGAATAACAAAGATTTTTTTAGAAACTATGATAGCCGTGGAAGGCCTGGATCATGGCCCCCACAAGGGTGGGGCTCACAGGGCTGGGGATGATTGTCATTTTTTGTTATTTCACGCAGTAAATTAACTATAGAGGGACCTGCCAAAGTTCCCAGAATAGAACCCTGTTTCAGAATGTGGGGAGCCCATGGCCTGAATCTTATAGCCATTACAGAATCTTTGGCAAACGATGGGATGAATCATTCTTACACATCTCAGGATACTATACTTTTTTAAGAAATAGATAGGATAAGAAAAGGGGCGGAGTCTTGATATGTGTGAAATCATGTTTGAAGGCTAGAGAGTGTAACGGGCAGAGAAGTGGTATTGAAACTATATGGGTTGAGCTTGAAAACAAAAGCCATCATAAACTTACTGTAGGGGTTTGTTATAATCCACCGAATAGGGATCCAAACAACATCGCCAAACTTCATGTTGAAATTTTCTTCATGTGTAAGCATAAGAGGGTTGTCATATTAGGGGATTTCAACTACCCGGGTATCGATTGGGAGAACATTTCAGCTAGAGATCAATATGAAAGAGACTTTCTTAAGTTGGTGCTCAATAATTTTTTGTATCAGAAACCACTAGGGGTACTGTTATTTTGGATTTAGTTCTCACTAGTTCTGAGGATCTTGAACATGTTTCGGTGGGGGATGAGTTTTCTTCCAGTGATCATCATCTCATCAGTTTTCTCTGTAACTTTTCCTCGTGTAAGGGTGAGAACAAAAGAATGGTGCCTTGTTTTTTTTCGGAGAACCAACTTCGATGTTTTGAGAGAAAGGTTAGTGGGAGTTTTCAAGGAGACCGGGTGGAATCAGTTGGGTAGGTAAGTCAATAGGAAGAATTAGTATGAAGCTGTCCTCTGTTTTGTACGACGTCATTACCTTTGTTCGTAAAACGTGTGTTTTCACATCGCGCCCCCTATGGTTCATGAATAGTGTGCGTAATAGTGTAAGCTTTATCTTGAAAAGAAAAGAGCATTCAAAGGGTATAAAAGTGGACGAGGTGACCTGTCATTGTTTACTGATAAAAGAAGGGCATTGAAGAAAGGGATAAGGGATAGCAGAAAGAAGTTGAATCTGGGTTGGCAGGTAATATTGATTCTGACCCAAAATCATTTTTCAGGTACGTCAATAATGGATGTAAGAGGGCAGTGTTGGGGGTCCCCTCTTGATAGAAGGGTCTAGGTCTAGGGTAGAGAGTAATGTAGGCATGTGTAGTGTTTTCAATGTGTCGGTTTTTAATAGAGATAATGATATTCAATGTACGGGTGTTGCATGGGGTAATAAAACCCTCAACGATATTCAAGTGGAAGACGTGGAGGTCCTGAATCTTCTAAAAAATGTATGTGCAAGCAAGGCACCAGGACCAGATGATATCTATCCCAGGATCCTCAAGGAATGTGCTAATGAATTGTTGGGGCTAGTTGCACAGTTCTACAGGAGTAGTATTGCTTAGGGTATCATCCCAAGAGATTGGAAACTTGCTAATGTTGTTCTGATATTTAAAAAGGGTAGTAGAGAAGTTGTGTTCAATTATCCTCCAGTGCGTTTGACGAGCTGTCTCGAAAATTTTGGAAATTATTATCAAAAGGTAAAATTGGTGAAGTGGATAGATGAGAATAATGTATTGTCGGATAATCAGCATGGGTTCAGGAAGGGGAAGTCATGTGTAACTAACCTCCTTTGCTTCTATGATTATGTGGCTAAGGCTTTGGATAAGGACAAAAATGTAGATGTCGTATACCTTGATTTCCAGAAGGCAATCGATCGGATCCAACATGGTAAACTCTTGAAGCGCTTGCACAAGATTGGGAATGGGGGTAAGTTGCTGAATTGGATAGAATCGTGGTGATCCATCTCGCGGGTTATGGTGAACGGAGAATTCTCTGATTGTACAGGCATCACAAGTGGGGTTCCTCAAGGAAGTGTCCGTGGCCACATACTTTTTCACTTTTTTAATTGATAAACTCAATCAGGGTATCGATGGGATTGTTAAAAAATTTGCAGATGACGTGAAGCTAATGGGGTAGTCGAGAGTCAGAGCAATAGGGAATTGCTCAAGACCAACTTAAACTGGATTGGAGCATGGGCAAATGAATGGAGCATGATGTTTAGCATTGACAAGTGCATGGTCGCTCATTTTGGTTGAAACAACCTGTGTTTCTCTTACGAGTTCAAGGGCGTAGCCAGGGGGGGGGACTTGGGGGTCTGGTCCCCCCCCGAAATGTGAGAAAATGACCGAAAAAAGGGAAAAAGATGGCCAAATCCATTGTTCTGTCACTTTGGTCCCCCCCCGAAATGAAAGTGTCCCCCCCCCCCGAACAAAATTTCTGGCTACGCCCCTGTACAAGTTGAATGTTGTCACTATGTCGGATGCAATTAGGGTCACCGATTTAGGAATATTTATTTTTGAGCAGCTTAGGTTTTGATCAACGGTGGTCAAAAAAACAAATAGAATGCACAGTTTCATTTTCAAAAAAGGTCTCTTCACATTCTCCTAAAGTCATTCTTCTGTTTTCCCTAGGCTTAGTTCGTTCTGGACTGGAGTATGCTGCATGGTTTTGGAGACCATACCTACAGAGGGACAGAGTTGGTTGAGGGGGTGAGAAGAGAAGAGGTACACATGTCCTTGTTGGCACACAGGGATTGAGGTATGAAGAGAGACTTCATTTTTTGAAAATGTTTACATTAGAAGAACACGGGTGTCAGAGGATATGATAAGTGTTCAAAATTTTCAAAGGGACTGATAGGATTGACAATGAATTATTAATACAGCATCAATTGACTGCTTCGATGAGGGGACACCAATATCGATTAGTAAGGGACAATTCTAGGTTGGGGTGTCACAGGGAGTTTTTCTCGAATAGGGCTGGAAATAAATGAAATCGCTTACCCTGGGGGTAATAAATTCTAACACAATTGACACGTTTAAAATTAAAAAAGAAATACGATAAACATGGAGGAGTAAATTGAGAAGCTATCCATACTTACAATAAGACTATGATGAATATTTTTAATTAGCATTGTATATATAGCTTTTTTTATGATTGCATTTTTAATTGGGTTGCTGTATTTTTGAAATATATGGCATCCATATTTGTTATGGGCATCTTTTTCTCAACACCTTGTTGTGTATTTTGCCTGTTGTGGCCTTGTATTTGTATAAAATTGGTATGAAAATATGACTCGATGAGTAATCAATAGAAAAATTCTGTGAGACCACTAATTAAATTGAATATGTCAATTGATATAATCATAAAATAATTAGTTTAATTTAAAGTTTCTGATTGAATAATTGTTATTATTTTACTGTTTCAAACAAGCCACCTTTGTCAAGATGCCATTTTTACACCCTTCATTGAAACTTCTTAGGCATAACAGTTTCCTCAAAATTTTGAAATAACTCAAAAAATATTACTCAGTTTTATTGATCAACATGCAATCTAAAAACAAGGTAAAAAAAGTGATTTTTCAGTAAATATACTATGCACTGTATGCACCTCCCCTCCAAAGTTTTCATTTCTCAGTAAAGGAGAGAGTAAATTTCCACATTTTGTCAAAAAAGTATTGATTTGGTTAAAAAAATTTCTAATAGATCTCACTTGGATAACATTTTACAAATCTGGTGATAAATTTGGCAATATAGTGGATAAAGCTAACATGTAATAACAAGGTTATAATATCACACTACATGGAGAGAAAAAGTGCCAATCATGAAAGAAGAAGGGCGAACTTTGCTTCTGATGGGTTTGAATATTTCAGTTCATTTTCAAGAAGTGGCAACCTGTTGCTGGTGGAGAAATTTACTTTCATTGGGTGTTTGGCATGGAAGTGACTGGTATGAAACTGACACATCAGAAGAATTCAAAACGTTATAACTTATTAAATATTCGTTTGATCCTAAAAAGAAATAATTATTGATATAACACATAGGTTTTTTCTCGTACGATCTCTTTCTCATGATCAACATTCCAATCCTTTTGTTTCAGTTGTTAATGTGTCCCTCCCTTTCACTGACTTTAGAATAAATTAAACACCTCTTAGCTTTGCATTAATCAAACACTTTAAAAATGAAATTGCTGTAACCAGCAGTTGGTTGACACTAATAGTGATACCTTGGCTAATGAACACCTCAGCTTACAAAGATTTTTTTTACGCTTTTCTGCCTCAGCTAATGAATATAGATTTGGCTAATAACATTTTAGTTGATATGTATGAATGCACTTGTATAAAACAGCGGTGTTGTGAGCTAAATTTTTATGCCAATAAAAATGAATCCAATGAGTAACTGTCACTCCAGTCAGATTAGTTTTTTTTGAAAAAGAAACTTTTTTTTACCTTGGAATCACATCCAGATATCTTTCTCTTTCAGAAGAATTTTGAGCCATTTCTTGTAAAATGAATGATTAAGCTAAAAGAAACTACTGTATATACTCATTGTAAAAGGCAAGTTTTTTTGTTAAAAAATATGTTTCTTAATTTTTGAGGAGGGGGCTTTTCAGCTTATACATGGGTCAGTTTTTGAGGAGAAAATATTGACCCCCCACTTTACCAAATCATATAGCTACATAGCATCCACACGGCTAGATTGAAGATCCTCCACTACTTTAGATGGCGTCACTAATAAGTAGAGTGATTTTTGTAGCTATGTTCAAACCCCACAGAACCAATGTTGTTAAAACCAATTCAAAAAAATCAAAAACATGGCTTTGATACCTGTTGGACTAACGTCGATTTTACAGAAAATAAAGAAATAAAAAAAAGCATTGCCTCTAAAGAAACCTGACATTGGACTAATATGCCTGTGGGTTCACGTGGTGTGGAATTCTGTCTGCCCTGAAATCATCATCAAATCCTTTAAAAAGTGTTGTATCAGTAACACAATGAATGGAACTTAAGATGACATCCTCTTTGAAAATGACGATGGTGACAACACAGTTGAAAATGAAAATGCCATACTGTGATTACGATGACTTGCCGTTCAACGTAAAATGTAATGTAAATTTCTTCTGAAATTCTTCTCGTGCTATTGCCAACATATTACAGTTTGACCAGTTTTGTTTGGCACGAATGTTAAACAGTGTTTTTTTAACCTTTATGTGCCCATGGCCACTTCACAAAATAAAATAAGATCTTGTAGGACAATGATTTCAAATTACTGGCAATGTGGAAACTGCAGTATTGAACTGGTTATGCCATGAAGGAGATTTTTTTCCCACAGGTGTGAAAAAATTTATCATTATATTTTGTGAATTTTTTAATTTCTTAGGTGATTATATAGAAAATGTGTAAAAGTTACATTATTAATAATATTCATGCAAAAGCATCATATGTAGTGTGTTTTGAACAGGTGCAAATTCAGGGCAATGTGTCAGGAGAAGCAATTTAGTGTTTAGTATAGATGGATCATCTCATATTTTATGGGACAGACCAAATTTCCCCATATTGTTCAGCTCTTGGGAGGGATGATCACCCCCCCCCCCCATTGCCCCACTTTGGATTCGTGCCTGGTTTTGAATGTTTTTATAATTTCCATAGTCCATCAAAAGCAATATGCTGCTTCTGTTTGGAGACAAGAAGAAAACAACTTTAACACCCATAGATCAAAATTGAGATTTTCAGACCAGGACCATTGTGAATCATGAGTACCACATTGAATATACACTGCTGGCCACCGTAAATGCAACACCCTGAAGGAAGCATGCAAATAATATGAAATTTACAACATGCATTAGCGGAGGTGAGATATGCAAATGATTAGAGTTTCAGCGCAGACGCACATCACGCGCGCCTGTGGCGCCACTTCAAAGCGCTATTTAAGGCTTGGAGATTTCGACGATTTGAAGTACGGCAATTGTGTTTTTCTTGTGGTTTTTTCAAAAAAACGATCAATTATGCCTCGTAGAAAACAGCGATCATCTTTTGATCAAGTATCCGAGTTCGACAGAGGAAGGATAGTGGCCTACCGAGATTGTGGATTATCTTTCAGGGAAATCGGTAGTCGTGTTGGACGAAACCAAACAACTGTAATGCGGATATGTGATCGTTGGATGCAGGAGGGTACGACGGACCGACGTGTTCGATCGCATCCACCTCAGTGCACCACTTCACGTGATGACAGGCGTATTGTGCGTATGGCAGTGAGGGATTGCTCAGCCACATCACGAACCATAGCACAGCACATTCAGTCTGTACCGCATCATCCAGTGTCTGCACGTACCATTCGACGCCGTTTACAGCAGAGTGGTCTGTCCGCAAGACGTCCATTGCTTTGTCTACCCTTGACGCAGAACCACAGACGTCTCCGCCGCCAATGGTGCGATGAAAGAAGGATGTGGACGGCACAATGGAATGAAATTGTCTTTACTGATGAGTCACGCTTCTGTCTGCAACACCACGATGGTCGGATTCGAGTCTGGAGACACCATGGAGAGAGGATGCTGAACAGCTGCGTTATGCACCGCCACACTGGTCCTGCACCGGGTATTATGGTATGGGGCGGTATTGGATATCACTCTCGCACTCCTCTAGTACGCATTGCTGGTACTTTAAAAAGCCAGCGCTACATCTCCAAGGTGTTGGAGCCAGTTGTCCTTCCTTACCTTCAGGGCTTGCCCACAGCCATATTTCAACAGGATAATGCGCAACCACATGTGGCACGCATTGTCCAAAGGTTCTTCGTCAATCGCCAGATTGAATTGCTTCCCTGGCCAGCTCGCTCTCCGGATCTTTCGCCGATAGAAAACATGTGGTCCATGGTTGCTCAACGATTGACCCAGATTACATCCCCAGCTGCCACACCAGATCAACTTTGGCAACGCGTGGAAGCTGCTTGGTCTGCTGTACCCCAAGAACACATCCAAAGTCTCTTTGAATCAATGCCGAGGCGTGTGGCAGCGGTGATCTCCAACAATGGCGGCTACTCCGGCTACTGATTTTGGCAGGAACCACACTTCACAGAAGTCTATAAATTTAATCATTTGATGCTTGGTCAACATGTTATCTACAAAATAAATATTGTTGCGATATCTCTTGTCTTTCTTGGTGTTGCAATTTGGGTGGCCAGCAGTGTATATATTTTTTTTTTCAAGACTGGCAATAGCATTTGTTATTAACACAGTTACAAACTGTGACCCAGTCTGCAAAAATTATTAGAAGAAAGAGAGAAAGAAAAAGTAGAAAACAGAAAAGCAAAATTAGGCAGACAATGTTCTTCACAGAATGGCACAAGCAAAGAGGAGAAACAACAGACTTGAAAGAACAAAAGAAGCAAGTTCAAATAAAACATTAAGATTTGAAAAAACAATAAAATCCAAGTTTATCTACTTCTTAGTTTCAAAAATTTAAAGAACACAATTTTCCTATGTGTTGTGAGCAAGCTTATCATGACGAACCATCAAGAAATGTGTGCTGGTATTGATCCATGGATTTTAGTGCTAGTAATTTTATCTGACATTAAGCTGTAGTTATGTAGAGCAATGTGTTTCGATCATTACCAAGTATGCAACCAAGAGATAATACCTGAGATAACCTGATATATGTATTACTCAATTGTGAGATGCTCTAGCATAAAGTAGTTCCTTGTGAGTAAAAAGGTACAGGAAATTGGTGAACCACCAAAGCTATTTGAGACTCAATAAACTTTCGTGTTGCATGTCTTATTAATCATATAAGGATTTTTATATGGTTTGTTTGTTATAGAACTATAAAATTCATTGTGTGTGAACTTGTAGCAGTTGCTTTAAAAACGATCAAACTCCAATAACTGTTTTAAATAATTTTCAAGAGATCTGTTTAGGGACATCGTTAGAGATAATTATAAGCACATCCATGCCTGGCTGTGATTTGAACACAGACCCTCACAGCCAAAGATTGTCAGGTGGCCATCAAGTTTTGTCTTTTTCTTCATAGCAGGGGTTCTCAAACTTTCCCCATCTGTGGCGCCCCTCTTCCCTATTTAATGTTTATCTGCGAGCTCCACCAGCTCCCCAGAACTGTTTAACAAAGAATATTTTTGGAAAAGCTTTGTCAGGGTCACTGCTCTGCGGCACCCTGGAAAAGGTTGGACCAGGGTGCTGCATCGCACAGTTTGAGAACCTCTGCTTTATGGCAAGAATAATATATATTTTCTTTCATCAATAAATTCTCAAATTATTTCTATTCTTAATTTCATATAATGCTAAAGAGTTCTACTGAAAAAAATAATAACATAATTGTAATATAGAAACAGAATACTTATGTGAGAGATCAACAAGGTGAGTTCAAAATATTCATTTATGATCAGATCTCTAGCATCCAAAAATAAAAATATATAAAACTAAAAAACCCTACAAAATGTGGTCACAATTTTGTAAATCATGGCTATTTAATTATACTTACAAGTTTTGTAATTAATACATAAAAATGACATTTATATAAGCTGCACACGTTTAAGAAATTTTCTTTTGTCTTAATACGTTTAACCAGAACTTAGATAATTATGAAATTGAACAACAAATTATGAATAAACTGAATTCAAATGTATACCTTTAATTTAAAAATGAATTTACGCAATTTATGAAACAGTACAAAAACAACACAATTTTTCAAGTTCATATTAAGATAAATGCTCATTATTTTGAAAGTATTTTTTTTTTCTTGAAACATACAAAATTCCCTGTTCTGTAAACTTGGTTGAGCTTGTATTTAAAAATTATATATGATTCTAATTACATTTAGGCAACAATCGCATTTTACTGTGGTTACAATAATGTTATTTACAAAACATTATCAATCTGAAGAAAAATATAATTCACCTTACATGTAAACAACTTGTACATATCAAATTTATGAGATCATTCAATGTGTTATTGAAAATTCAAAGCTGTTAACAGTAAAAACATTAAGAGTAGTATTAAAAAAATTGCAAAAAAAGAAAAAAAGAGAGACTTTTCAAGCAAAAAAAAAAAGAAAATCATTTTTATTTTGATGACTAGGCATGTGCTTGTTCAGCTATCAAAATCATAAATACTGTAAGAAATATTTAAATTTTTTAATGACTGGAGATCAATGTCACAATAAGGACTAGTGGCATTCTTTTGGATGACATCACAAGTTTATAAATCAATTACACATTTTTTTCTTTGATTTAATATACTGCATGATAATTATACATTTAAAATGTTGAAAGTTTTTGTGCGGCAAGACAAGGATTCTGAAAATCAATGAAGATAAAAATAATGGAATGAAACTTGATGTATGGTTTAATGATCATACCTCTAGTACATTAGACATTTCATTGAAAAAAACATATTTCTCACATAGTTTTATACATAACGAAATTTTTTTGAAGTAAATTTATAAATTTATATAATGTAACATATGTGAATGTAATCATTATATAAGAATAACAGAAAATTAAACAATAGCATTTCAAATATGTCTTTAAAAGATTTTATCTAGAAAAAAATCATACAACTACTGCATAACTCTACAACTTTGATATAAATGCATACGTTGCATGTTGCCACTGCCGTAGAAATGAATGTCATCATTAAAGCTAAAAAAATTGAATATCACGAATTTAAATAAAAAGTTACACATACAAAAGAAATGTGTGTGATTTCATTATTAACAAGTTCATATAAACTTTATTTCTGAAACAAGAAACCCCTTTCTCTTGATGTTTCATATTTTTCACTCATAAGTTCAATTTCAACCTGAAATCATATCTTAATTCCACTGAACAACAGCTGCTCCAATAAAAAATATAATAGATATAAAAGTTATGTACATCAATAAAACTTGAATTTGGAAATGGCAAACCAAAAACAGGAAAATGTCATATAAAATTGGCTTCTTTGAAAATGACATGATTTGGCATAACACTGGTTTTTTTATGGATAAATCCCACCATGAAAAAATAAACACTTCTGAACATGAAATAATGAGCCATTGTCATTGAATATGCACCAGAAATGGTAATGATTCTATTTACAAGGCATTGTTAAATCATTTTCACTTTCCTGCCCATTTGATTAGGCACTCAATGGCAAACAAAACAGTTCATCTTGGACAACATGGTTTATTTACAAGTTTTATTAGTCTTTGACAAGCCTGTAGATGTGGTGTTGAGCTCCATGTTCACTTGTTGAAACCTCAAACACATAAGCAATACATAACAGGGTTTCTTGTGTGTCACGATTTGTCACAACCTATAAGGTAAATTAGAATGACCTCAAAATTTGAATAATTTATTGAAGCTTATAGAACAAAATAATAATAAATACAAATTATAATAAGAAAAATATTTCTCAAATGCCCACATGTACACACATGTTCTTTCACATTTCACAATGTGAAAGAACTTTCTTTAGATTATTATTAGCAACAGTAATCAAAAAACAGGATGTGTTAAAATAATTAACATATATTTTAAATGCGTTGCTATTTTGACAGTGGAAAAAGACATTTGACAAATTCAATTCTTTGGATCCTGAATTAATTTCTCAATGGATTTTTCATGAAACTTTAAATTCACATATTCAGCACAGACTTATATTATGTATACTTATACTTTATAAGTAACATAAGCATATAAGTACAATATATGTACTTATATTCCTCTTATAAAAAATCATTTTTCACATGAACAGTCATATAGAAGGTATAGAAGTGCAGTGGAACTTGGATTTGCAAGCATAATTTGTTCTGTGAACTTGCTTGTAATTAAAAACACTTGATTATCAAAACAAACTTTCCGATAAGAAATAATGAAAACTCAATGATTCATTCCATAACCATCAATTGATATATATATATGTATATATATACAGTTGCATAAAATGCATACTATATATATACATAGTATGCATTTTAAAATAGCAACTGACAAAAACTAGATTTCAATGAAAAACTTCAAAAGTCAGATTATAGCGCCAAAAAAGGCTGCTTTATACACATAATTTGGAGAGAAAAAAACCACTTGGAATAATCTTGTGAAGTTTTGCATCTTCGAGAATTACTTACATAATGGCATCGATATATTTAAACAGATCAAAGGTATACCCATGGGCACTTGTTTTTCTAGTGGTTTTGCAAACATTTTTCTACATTTCCACGAAACTAATATTTTCACTAAACAAAAAATCATGGGTTTTAGATATATTGATGATCTCATTATTTTTAATTTTGAGAATTTTCTGGATTTTAGCGGTGAAGTTTACCCTACGGACTTGACACTCAAGAAAACCAATCTCGACCACCCCTATCTACAGACTTCCTCGATCTTAAAATTTGCTTGTCTAATAACATAGCCTATAATGGTATTTTTGATAAAAGAAAAGAATTTAAATTTAAAGTTAATTTTCTGTCTAATTTCAATTCTAATATTAGTATTAGAATTTAGAAAAATATATTTTTTGGACAACTTTCAAGAATTAAAAAACCTGTAATAATGCTAAGGATTTTTTAGAAGCATATTCTGAATTCTTAAATATCTTGAGTGGCAAAGGTTATCCATCTTCTTTTATGGGTTTCAAACTTCACCCACATTTGCCTTTCCCCCTTGAGAACGACCTCCTCATTGATCCATATTTTTTCCAATTTTTCAATTCCTTCTAATTTTTTTGCCTTTTCATAATATCTAATTTATATATATATGTTACAGTGCGAGACATAATTATAAGATGCTACAAATATATTCGCAAAAAAAAGAATATTTCCACAATAATGAAACTCAATTATATCGTTCATGTTATGTACAATTGTGAGTGAAATTACAAGGATGTCTGAGAAATAGTTTTTGATATTTTACTATTTTTGTGAATTCCAGTAAGAAATTAGTGGTACAGAAATATAAGACATTTTCATTTCCACCATTTTACAGTAGTGTAGCACTGTGTTACTTTATGCAAATCATTTTTTATGTTACTGGATAACAAACTAATAAAAATATCTCCTCTTTACCAGTACCCCCTCATCAGTAGATAAAAATGCCACGGGGTACAGTGCTGCAAAAAAAGTGAAATTCGTTAAATTTTTCTATTGTGTGGCACCGGTGTTTCTAAAATGTATATAGCAAGGGAAATTGGATGTTCTCAATGTACTGTCACAAATTTTTTAAACCATGAAATATGTTATTTTGTAGAAAAACTATCTGGGTGCACCCCATGCTGGTCTGCCCCATCAAAGCGCAATGTTTGTGCTCTACACAATTAAGGAGCAAAATTTCACCCAGAAATATAAAATCAGCCTTACAACATCAGTGCTCATAGCGAACAATTTCTAGAGTTTTAAGTTCTACAATTGACATCAAATTCATGAAAATCAAGAAAAAAATCTCCATCAACTTTGAAACACAAACAGGATCATTTGACTCTCGCGAAACGTACTATGCCTTGGACTCATCAGTGGTATTCTGCTCTGTTCTCCGATGAAAAAAAAATCAATCTTGATGGTCCAGATGATTTCCATTCATATTGGCATGTTTTGAGGTCTGCAATGCTGCAATTAATGAGCCGTCAAATGGGTGGTGGTTCAGTGATGGTTTGGGGAGCATATTCTGCCCAAAGAAAGAATGATGTAGTTTTTCTACCCTCAAGGATGAATTCAAAAAGCTACGTAGAATATTTGCAGGAGCAACTTGGCATATATAAAGAAGTTATTTGTGGCGAATATCACATATTTCAACAAGATAATGCGCCAAATTCATGTGTCGGGTCACACAAAGCAGTGGTTGAGCAAGAAAACACCAATGTTCTTTCATGACCATCTCATTCCCTTGACCTCAACCCCATGGAAAACTTGTGGGGCATCCTTTGCAGATCAGTATACGCAGATAGGAGGCAATTTTCTTCCATAGAAGATCTGAAATCCACCATATCACAGGCTTGGAATGATGTCTCTTGTGACACTCCCATTGATTCAGTTGAATCCATGCCAAAAGGGCATTTTTGCTTTGATTACCAACAGAGGTGGTTGAACAAAATATTGATTTTGGTAAATTTATATGTAATTTGTTTGAAATTTATTTTACTTTCCCCTCAAAAATCAATAGGTGTCTTATAATTCTGTCCATACTACATTTTCTGTTTTTCCATACAATAACGTGAAAATATTTTTTTAAATTTACAATATTTGGTATAAAGTTTTTTGCCATCATAAAATAGCTTAAAATTTTTGATATTTTTTACTTTGCTCCTTGTGATTTCACTAAAATTTAAGAGTGTCATATAATTATGTCTCACAGTGTACTATTACTTTATTTTCATTTTTATATGCATCTCACCAAAAATTATCACACTCACTTGAAGTATAGTAAAGTTCTCTAAAACACTGTTCATCATGTATTTTTCAGGCAAGTGCTTAAGTTTATGGATAAAGTTTATCATATATTCACACATAGGGGATTGATGAATCCTGTACACAAACCTTCCATTTTCAAAACGAGCATACTCTGTCTGAAAGTATATAAAACCATGTAAATAAATCAAAGTAATTAAGTATTGAATATACAAAGCATTAGAAAATTTATACATCGTTCAATTAAATAAAACTACCAAAGGGTAGCAGAAAACTTACTTTAGTAAACAAATTTATTTTATTTCAATCAAAACTGATTAAAATTAAATAAAATGTTTCATAGCGATTTATTAATAATAATTATAATATCACTTTTAAATTTTCACCGGCCAAATTAACATTAGAATTTATTTTCTTGAATTTTTTTTATTTATTTTTCTCTTCTGATGTTTTAGCTCAGAGATATCAACCATAAAATTCATGAAAATTTTTTCCTATATGTTTTCTGGACTTGCCCATGTGTATACAAACAACATTGAAAACAAAACAATTAAATTTTATTCTTCCTTGAAAATAGGTGATTTAAAAAAAATTAAATTTATGGCATAAGTGCTTAAATGAACAAAATTTTGTTTTATTAATTACGTTTGGAATCTCTTACAGTGGAAAAAATCAAGTTCTTTTTCTTATGACAAATAAAACGAATAATATAAGAATGTTCCCAATATGAAACATTGGCCACTGAAAGGTTAATAATAATATCATTTTTACAGAATCATAAGGAAAAATAAACTACTTCAAAACAAAACCAACCTTTCGTACAATTTTAGGATAATAATTTTTTTAGTCCACGCTAATAAAAGAGAAAAATATGATAGTTAACTAACAAATCACATAGCTTATATAAACATTTTCCTAAGGGGGTGATATTGCCCTTCGGGTAGATTATGGAACAAACTAGCAGGAGGGGACTGTCAGTGGAGGGAGAAGAAGCTACAAATACGATATGTGATCTTATGGGTTGACTTAGCAGGGGGAAGGGCGCTGAAAAAAGAGTTTTTTTAATAGGAAGTGACTGACTCCATGGGATATGAATGCTATTTACAGACCATCTCATTCTCAAGTCACATAGGATTCAGCTGATGGTTGGGGAAGTTTCAGTACATAACCATTTCTATTAAAATTTCAAACCTCCTTCTTTATTGTGTATATTTATGAACTGCATATAAAATCTTCAAAAAACAATTAAGTCAACAGCAAGTCACATTATTGTAATTTATAATCAGGATAATCATTCTTACTTACTCTGTATTCTCAAAATTCATGTGACTCAATATTTTATTTCTATTAATCTTTTTTAATAAAGAAGCCAAAAAACACTTCTGTGGTTTTAAACCAGGTCAGTTCACTATAAATTAGATCTTTTACTATAAATACCTTTAAAAATTTTATATTAAATCCAAATAAATTGGTAAAATGAATGTATAATTAGAATGAACCTGCATTACTTTGTGTGGAGACCAAGACAAATTCATTGATGTATATGATTCACATTTCAAAAACATACTTATGATTTGAAAACATTTAAGCTGGCTTTCTTAAAGGAAAAAAAATCATCATTCTGAGTGAAATGACAAGATATCAGAATATTTTGAAGGAAAAAGATTCTGTCTCGTGAAATGCAAGTTATATAGTAAAAATCTTGAGGTTAATAAAGAGAAAAATAATCTGATAATATGAACGGAATTCGTAATACAAAAACAATATGAGTTGAAGATTGATAGCAACTTTAAAGGATAAAAGAGGTCAAATATTTGGCTCAGTGATTACCAAAGAATGTGAAATTAATTTAAAAATAAAGATAAGACTTATTACTAAAAGTAGCAGCAGCTTATTGTAGAAAAGAAAGGATCTTTTTTTGTTCCTTCCCATAAAAAAAAAATTCAAGAATATATAATATCATCATTCAATGATAGTGATTCAATCAGTGATAGATGCAGAAGAAATGAAGAGAATTATAGCAAGCAATACACATCTACGTATGCAATGTTTTTATTTTATTTTACCAGGATATTTAATTTTACCATACTAATTTATATCAATATAATAACATAAGGGGAAAAACAAACACTTCACACTAAAATATTAATGAACTTGAGTGAATGAATTTGTACAAATATAAACTTTATTTTAAAACTGTAAAACTGTGGTTTGCTGTTCATTGATATTATTGATTGAGGAAAAACTTTCTTCTTTATATAGCTTAAACTATGTTTTACATAGACAAGACCTCAACATAACTTACCTCCAATTTTTCCACCACCTGTTTTCCAAAAGAACAAACTTTTGTAGAACAAGTGATTGTCATATTTTCACTACTTTCATACCTGTAAAAATGATTTATTCTCTTAAATTATTCACATTATTTCAGAGAATTAAAATTTGTTTAATTAGACATGTTAAATGAAAATATATAATTGTTTAATCTTATCACTGAGATTAGTAAAAAAATTGCTTTTAAGATCACTAAAACAATCAGTAAAAGATTTTTATTCAATCAGAAATTTTTGGAACTTTGTGGTTAATTAAAATGAAAGTTGATATAATTTATTAACTTAAACCATTAGTGTCAAAAATCATAAATTAATTTATCGAAATTCTAGTATTGCTTAAAGTGTTTGAATGTAACTAAATATTTAAAATGAGTGTTAAAATTAAGTTTAAGTTGAGAGAGTAAAGAATTTAAAATAAATGATATGTGCTTGATCAGTGGTCTAAATTTTTACAAAGACATTGCAAAAAAGCATGATATTCACAAATCACTTCATTATTATAACTTATTAGGTCACTATTAACATAAGATATAAAATTATGTGTCAGTGAGAGGACTATAATAAAAACTTACTGGCTAGTTACACCATAAAAAGCATCACTTTCACTTTGCATTGTGGTATTTAAATCTGCCTGTAAATTGGAGGTTTTTATTAATGATAAAATGATAACAAGTACTCTAATATAATAACAAGTTTTTTTTATACATTTTTTTTATTTTGTCAAGTATTTAAGTCATGGGTGCACAAACTCTGTCCCATTTGAAAATTATATCCTTCCCCCAAAGGCAATTTTAAAAAATATATTTCAAAATACATTTAAGGATATGTGGTTAACCCTTGAACTGCTGAGTCACTTTTAGATAACAACCTTAGTGGCCTGGCCTAATTGCTTCCTAATAATTTAAATTACAGTGATATCACATTGCTTTCTTGAGATTAAATTCTTAAAATGGATGGTAGATGGCTTATGAAAAAATGGGTGTTCTAGCAGGGCCGTAGTGTGCCTTTTCAGGACCCCAGGGCAGATTTTTCCTTTAGGGGGGGGGGGGCTTCTTGAAAGAGTTATTATTATGCAAAATAAGCGTAAAATTTTTGGGGGTCCCCTATTTGGCTCAGGGTCCCCAGTTACAGCTCTGTGTATTCTAGGGTTTTTTTTATCATTTCCTTTTTCCTCTGACAAGTTTGCTTGCACTATATTACCACCATTTTCCAATTCTGTTGTATCTATGCAACGGCTGAATTTGAGTGCCATCTATTTTCCACCAAAGCAAAATAGACAAGTTCTAACCCGCTGCTTAAAAAAGGGTAATTTTTCTGCTTATGGGAAGAGGGAGAGGTATATCTCAACAATTTGCACAGTAAAATGGTCAAATAGGATATATATATGAAATAGAATTGTATAATCCATTATTGATTTTGCTGCAATGATAATTTTATTCTTTATTACCAGATGCACCCTGCACCCCATCTGACACAGACATCAGAGCATTGCAATTATAACAGCACAAAATATCTTAGCATCAATTAAACATGATCAAATTAGTTTTATAAATGTTCGTCATTGATATTTGGACTACGAAAAAGCAATTCAGTTCTTAAACAGCCTACAAAAATAGGATAACTATAAAGGTGTTAGATGGAATAATTTGTGGAGAGAACTAATTTTCTATGTATTTCATCTAGTTGGAAGTTTTTTTGGTCATTTTTTACTGATGCGGCTTTTATGCCAGAAGCGTGAAAAATGATTGTCTTGACAGGCAAAAAATTTTTGTATTGAGCTGCCCCTGGGGTGTAGAGATGAACCTATGCTCATTTTTATACAAATGCAAAGGCCACTACAGACAAACTGCCCAATGAGGTGGTTGAAAAAAGATGCCCATAAAAATATGGCTGTCCAATATATGGTTGTCTAACTATATCAAAAATGAAACAATCCAATAAGAGCAAAAAAAAAAAAAAAAATGATAATTGATAAAATATAAATATACATACTGCCCATGAAAAATTGTGGTTGTCTCATCTAAGTATGGATAGCTTCTCGATTTATCCCAATATGTTTATCACATTTCTTTTTAAATGTGTGAATCGTGTTGAAATTCACAACTCCCGGAGGTAAGCTATTCCATTTATTCACAACCCTGTTGAAGAAAAACTCTGTGACACCACAACCTGGAATTGTCCCTTACCAATCGATACTGGTGTCCCCTTGTTGAAGCAGTTGATTGACAATGTATTAATAATTCATGGTTAATTTTATAAATCCCATTGAAAAATTTGAACACTTCTATCATATCCCCTGACACCTGCGCTCTTTCAATGTAAATTTCTTAGCTAAATCAAATCTCTCTTCATAGCATAAGCTCTGTGTGTTGTTTAAAGGATTCAAGGAAGGAAAAATCTTTCAGAGAAAATATTGAGGACTATTTTTATTATGATGTGCATCATTTTTTTTATATCCATGTTCATAAGAAGCCGTTATTCAGAAATCCTAGTTCGTTAACCTCAGTATTAATCCAATATGATGAATTCTGTTCCAAGAAAATGTGACCGTTGTTCAGAGGTTATGGTTCAATTCTGGTACAACTCACTAGGTAGTAAATTGCCAATGGCAATATACCTGAGTTGTGCTCGGTTCAAAACAAAGAAAGAGGTTACAGTTGTTTGGAGGTAACTTATAAGAAGTTTCACTGTATAACTATACAAAAAAATACGTCATTTTCAAAAATCGAGTACTCCTTGAATCCAGAAATTTTCAAATGTCAACTATACCAGTTGAATCACACAAAATGTTACATCATAGGACTGTTTACAGTCATAAAAATTTTTTGCGACTAATCACCATAATCCTGAGTACCAACCAGTTCCTTAGTACAGTAGACTCTCAATAATTTGCCTGTATACTAATCCTGCCCGTCCAGCAATCCGGCATTTTTAGGTGGGTTTTTTACTACCACAGAAGAGAAAAACATGTCACCGCATGTCTGTGAGTAGAAGTTTGTTATTTAAATGGGCTTTTCAATTAACTTCCAGTAATCCAGTGATTTCAGTAATCTGGCACATCCTGGACTAATATGTGCAGAATATCGAGAGTCTACTGTGCTTCCATTGTACTGTAGATCTATGACTAGTGGATAGTATTCACTAGCATAAGCAAAGGAAGGGGAGCTAAAACCCCCTTTTAGCGGAGATTCTGGTGTTTTTTTGCAGTAGAACTCCTCCCCCCCCCCCCCTGCAGAGAAAAAATATACCTTCTACCTAAGAAAGTTCAAGCAGTAAGGAATGGATAGCATATTTACATAGCTCTAAAAAAAATCACAAATTATAAAAAAGACCTCATATCTATGACAAAAAATTATTATACATATTATGCATGCATAAGGTATATTGCTATCTTACCCAAAACTTTATGAGAAAGAAGGCATTTTGTGGACCTTTATCATAAAGCTCTTTTAGCCCTCCTTTTTTTTCTGGGAATTTGTCATAGATCTGTCTGATATCAACAGCCTAAAAAAGCAAAAACATAGTTGTCAATTGAAATAAATTATTCAAAAAATTAAAGTTTTAATCTAAAAAATATTCAAGCATGATAAAAATATCACTTCTTTATATATATAATGGTTATTGCTACTGAGGTATTTACAATTAAGTGAGAAATAAATCTCTTCTGTGTATCAGTGGTTTCTAAAATGTGATATACATTATCTTGGAAATACACTAATCTCTCACTTATATACCCTCTCATATATATGTTTCTCTTAGTTATAAGACGATTTTTTACACTCGCGGTAGAAGTTATAGGAGAATAATTATATTTATTATCTATTTTGCAATATAACTTTTTAACAACATAACTTATGAGTCACAGAAAATTTTGATTTTTTTTTTTCTAAACAAGGCTTTTACAAAGAGTCTAAAAAGATTTTGAGTGAAAAAGCTATTATAGCTAACTATATTTCTTACATTTGTGCTGAAGAGTCTTCCTTCTACACATCGACTACATTGCTGTTTATGACTGAGATCAATCAGAGTGAGTTCTTTTTTGGAATTTTTCTTTTTTTGGTGATATGCTTTTGCACTTCGTACAACTCAAGGTGAGATTCTGGTATTCATCATTACACACTCTGACCTGTGAGGCTTACCAGTATCAATAAACCATACCGCTGCAAGAGAGATAATATGGACCTTAATACCTACTAGGAATTTCAACTGAAGGGGTGAGTTGAATTGGTGTGATGAAAGAATGGTGAAAGGGGATAAGAAGTTGCAGCCCAGCAAGGGTTTTAGAAAAGTGACACACTTTTGTTTTTGCAAGAGACTGTGTGTCAAATTCACCAAGCCATTCTAGCATGTTTAGCTTTGCTACATTTCGGAATGGGTAAATGAGAGCATATGAATGTTAAATGATAGCTGAGTTACGAGAACTATATTGAAGAAAATGTGCAGGATGACATAGATGAAGAAATGGACTCAAAAGATTTGAACAACATTTTCAAAAGATTTGAACAACATTTTCAAAAGATTTGAACAACATTTTCAAAAGATTTGAACAACATTTTCAAAAGATTTGAACAACATTTTCAAAAGCTTTACAAGCACTAGAGATTATTCTTCATTACATACAATTTCAGAAACTGATGCGATTAGCTTCCATCATACTATACTATCATACCAGTTTTTCAGCATAAATGGCCTTCAATTTCAAGTTACTTTACAAAATTAAAATATAACAAAGTAATATTTTAAGCACAGGTCATATAGATTTTGATGAAGAAATATTATTTTCTTATGTTTCAAGAATAAAGTTTATATCTTACTTTGTCTTATGTTTTACTTTGGTACTTGGATATATCACTTTCTCCATGTTATATATTTTTTAAATGCATTTTCTTACTCATTTTTCACTTATACGCTTATCTTACTTATACTTCTTTTTTTCATTTTCCTTTGCACTGACCCATAAGTGAGAGATCACTGTAACTGATGAGAGCAAAATTTTGTGTCATTCAATTAAATTACTGTTGTATTTAAGTAATCAACACATTAAAATAATACACACAAACACACAAAAATATTATACCGAAGAAAAAAAAACACCAGAGGAAATTAAAATTTGAAAAAATGTGTATTCAGGGTGTCCCAGACCTCTACAGCCAAAATGAGAGGGGTGATAACATATGTCAAGACAAAAAATTTTTGCAATGAAACCTAGGGTTGCAAATCACTTCTTTTTTGGTGGTACTTAAAATATTAACATGCAATTTAAGCCAGAAAAATAATCATTAATTGGTATTAACTATACAAAACATAATTTTGATCTTTAATAAAAAAACAAAACAAAAAATACCTCTAATAATGGATCTGTATAACTGGGGAGACCACCAATATGGACAAACAGGTGTTTTTGGTACTAAAATGAGAGAAACCATGATAACATGAAAAATATTTCTATGGTTTTTCTATGCAATTTTTAAAAACAATGATCAGCAAAACCCTTAGAAATAAGACTTGGAGTCTCTAAAATTTTCTCTGCATAACTTTAACTTATCACAAACACACAAATAAAAAAAATACTGGTAATAAGCCATCATAACTGAATATCCCATCACTAATATTTAATTACGACATGCACACTTATCTCTCAAAGTAATCGTGTTTAACATAGTATTATAAAACATATTGTTTATCTTATTATGAATGTATTTGCATATATATATATATATATAATATATATATATACAGGGTGATTCAGAAAAGATGGGAAAACTTTATGAGGTGATACACCAATACAAACAATTGTCATCAAAGAATGCATGGGCTAACATGAAACACAAAGGTGCTAGCGTGCTTCGAAATGTCACTTCACAAACGCTAAAACGACATTCCTGTCGAAATTTATAGGGAGAAAAAGAACACCATGCATGCAAATGTAACCTGGGAATGACAAAGAAAACTTATGCAAATCTGCATCACAGTGAATAAAAGGTGCGGACGTCAGCCCTGTGAAGTTATTCCAGCGTGCAACCGTTCTAACAGTTGCAACATACGGGATAATGGCACACTTTAGTAATACTGAGTCTGCACCTTTTATTCACTGTGAAGCAAATTTTCATGCGGTTTCTTCTTCCCCAGGTTACATTTGCATGCATGTTCTTTTTCTCCAGATAAATTTCAACAGAAATGCTGTTTTAACGTTTGCAGAGCAGCCACTTCGAAATGCACTAGCATGTTTGCATTCCATGTTAGACCATGCATTCTTTGATGACAATTGTTTGTATTGGTAAGACCTATCACCTCTTCAAGTTTTTCTCATCTTTTCTGAATCACCCTGTATATATAATTATGGCAAAGAACACATTGAATATGTATATCCTATATATGAAACTGAAAGTATCTGTATAAACATTCCTCTGTGATCTAACTTCTAATGAATTGTGCATCTATAAATTAAATGTGCATCTATAAAAATCTGCACAGTTTGACGTCTATAAATTTTAACATGTGTATATACATACACTAAACAGATCCATCTTTGAAAAAAGCAATGGACTATTAAAATTTATATGAAACTAAAATTATTTTTTTTAACATTGTGTGTTGCCATAAATTTCCTGGGTATTATCAAATATTTCTTGTAGCAGTACATGATCAATGTATCTGATGATTTAAATCCTCTTCCGCATTTTGTGATAAACAAAAAAATATTTTTTTTCAAGGAGCATAAAACAATTTAGTAAGATTTATTATTTCATTTTTTTCCCCAAAAATTCCTGCTTCACAATTTTTTGGCTTGTAGTTCATATTTTAGTTACTATAATTAAAATAACTAAAACTTTGGCATTTGAAATAATTTTTGAAAAATTTTATTATTAAAATATAATTTTACTACTATTAAGTCATAAAAAATTAGAAATTTTATTATTCAGACAAGAATTATAATCACTAAGTGGTAAAATGAATCAGTTTATTGATAGAATGTAATAGGCTACTTGAAAAGAAAAAGGCAGGTATACAAGCAAAAATTAAACTTTTTCCTACATAAACCATAATGAAGAACCATATGAAACTACAGTATATGTTTTTAGAACCATATGTTCTAAAAAGTCAAAGAAAATGTCACTTCAATTTATTTTTGTACTTTCATAAAAGCAAAATTTAATATGACTTGTGTATTTCTTACATTTTCTGGAACTCTTTGTTCCACGAAAGCTGACAGCTCTACAAGCCTTAATTTGTGTGTAGCTATAGCTCTTCCTTCCCATGGTGGTATAGCAGGTGGACTGAGGAGATCCATGCCAGACACTGACACAGAAACTGATGTTTTATGACCCATTCCATAGGGCTGACTAACAAATGGCTTCACACTAGAAAATAAATGTTTTAAATTTAACACTCAGACTATCAGCAAATTTCTATACCTTTCAGTACTGATGGGGTCCAATGGGTCCACATTGAATATTTACATATTTTCCTCAATTTACTACAGCAAATATGTGTGAAAATGATTTAAAAAGTATAATAAACCGAATAGCAATTGATGAGATTCATTTATTAATGCAATGGTTTTTTATTAATAAAATTTCAATATGTATTACATACTATTTATATGACCCCTGCACTTCATACAAAACCTTGGTTTTTCTGAAAAAAAACAGGTTTATACCATTTCAAACAAGTTTCAAACAAATTCCATTTCAATTACTTTTTTAGCAATATACATTGCAATATGCTCAGTACATATGTGAGCATTACATTTCTTGCAACAGGTTCTTGTCTTGCGGCTCTTTCTGATGAACACATTCTATGTCAAGCTTTCTTCTTAGGTGGCTCATCATCATCGTGGCTGTCTGATGGGTCATCTTTGAAAACTGCCAATTCTTTTCCAAGTAAAATCAGAAAGCTTCTTTGTTTCTGACATTCATTTGCGCTACCTTCTTGAAATGATAGTCAAACAATATATGCATTGAGACCACTCACATCGACTATGTTATGAAACGTACTATTGGTCATATTTTTGTCTTTCTATAGCATTGAGTCATTTGATTCATGTTATCTACACCAGATTTTGTTTTGTTGTATTGCAGGATTATATGTGGCTTTTCATCTGGTGTTGAATTTTTCACCTCGGTTTGGCTGTGTATTGTGCTGAGAAAGGTAACCCTTTTATTTTTCTTTGGACAGTTGACCGTTGAATATGGACCAACTACCATTGAATCTTTTGAAACAGGAATCCAAAAACATTGTTGTTTACTGTCCTGTGTGCATTGATCTACTTTTACAAAAACAATTGGAAGTCCCAGACATTTTTTTGATGATTCCAACATGCGTGAGTTTCCATTACATCAATTTATGAGCTAGAAATAGGCTGGTGAAGAAATTATCAGCAGTAATATTTCCACCAGCACCTATATGTATGCTATGTCAGTTTCCAGAACTACTCTTTCACCTTGAATGGTTTCCCTCCCTTGTTCTGGTCTCTTTCCAGTGTATACCTGTATGTTGCACACATTACTTGTTGTGCTGTAGCAAGTAACCCAGAAATTTATATCATAATTTTCCTGGTTGACTGGGTATGTATCGCCTAAAAAGACAATGCTCTTTGAATTTAACCAACAGCTTGGTCACCGTTCCGTTATTGTTGACATTTTTTTCTTTAGAAAGACCACCATGTGTCATTATCTGCAAAACAGAACAAAGTCTCATTCCTACTCGCAACTATTTTGAAAAACCTTGCTTTGAACAAGCACCAAATGTAGCCTTGTCCATTGTATTATTCAATTTGCCTCGGTGGCGCCACCTACATTATTGCTACGCGACAGTTGAAAATAAGGCTTTGAAGAACAGGGAGATGAAAAACAGTGCTATCTGTGTGGTGAAAAATCTGTGATCTTTCATTTTTATCTTCAAAAAATCCCATAGGGGTCCAATGGACCACATTGGTATTGAAAACTACAAGTTTGAATAAGTTAGGCTTAATTGAAAAAAGGATGAATGCCCATTAAAAAAGAACAACAAATAGAAAAAGTCAGTGAAGCTATGCTCTCAGAAACACACAGTTTACTCCCAAATTGAATTTTAATATAGGAGGTGGGTCCAATTTGCCTCATCGGTAGTCTAAGGGTTAAATGATAGATCAGCAAAAAGAAAAAGAAAGAAAAATCAATCATTAAAATGCATATCTCCTTTAAGTAGTTGATTTATTATAAAAATAAAGCGTTTTGTTTTTTTATATGTTGATTCAGTTATTAAGTTATAATTCTACTTTTTTTTTGAAGCTCAAAAATTCCCTGGAATACTTTATTATATGCCCCATCTCAACATACCATTGTGCTTCCTCTAAGAATGCCCTTGCTTATGACTCCTATTTGGGAAACTAACCAAAGATCATGGCTACAGGATATAGGGCCATCCCTTGCCAACTTAATTGCAAGCATAACTAAATTGTGTCCCTTTACCGATAGAAAGATGTTTTGCTACATTAATTTAAAAAACAGAATTCAATACTTTTCTGAAGATAACAGGAAGTGTAGGTGTTAATATCTATAAGTAAAAATAATTTGAGAATTTGAGGTAAAAGTATTAACAGAAATAATTTTAGCCATCACTTGTAAATGAAGTCTAATCTTTGACTCCTGGCAAACATTTCTATTATATGAAGGGATATCCAAACGTATAACCAGAAAATTTCTTTTTTACAATTTTTTATTCATTTTTTTTAATAAAAATTCTTCAATTCCCTTGAAAGTGTTCTTCATTAGAGCTAATGCACTTGTCAAGTCTTTTTTTCCATAGTTGAAAACATTTTTGAAATTCATCTGTTGTGATGCCAGACAGTGCCTCCATTGTTTTTGTTTGCACCTCATCCATGTTGGCAAAACACTTTAATTTCAGGTCCCTCTTCATCCATAGGAATGAAAAAAAGTCACACAGAGAGAGTTAATCAGGTGAATAGTCTAGGTGGGGCACAGAAGTCATACTGTTTCTTTTTAACAATTGGCACACTGTGAGGGATGTGTGAAACAGAGCATTGTCACAATGCAAAAACCAGTCACACATCTCTCACAAATTGGGCCTTTTCTTCTTACCCTGTTGTGCAATCTTCTTAGCAACTTAGCAATCTCTTAGTTTGTAAAAAAGTATCCGTACACTTGAGTTTTCCCATAGCAGCATCCCTGTAAGTTGTTTTTATCATCCCAACAGTGTCTGCTGCTTTTCCCCATGCAGGAAGCAAAACTTCACAGCCCCACACTGTTCACATATGTCTGCCATGACCAAAAATGAGGAACAGGCTAAACAGTTTGCACAAAAAATTTCATGGATGTCAAACACAACCTTCCCAAGCAATAGCACTTGACACATTGACTCAGGAGAAGTGGTTTTATGCTTCACTTAGTGGGAGAACTGCATACTATGGTATGCTCTGCTTACCGTAGCGCACGATTCCTGTTACTTTTGGGTACCCCCTCATAGTAGTATACAAAAACAATTTTTTTCTCTCAAATAAGCTCATTTCTAGAGGCTTTTCTAAAGTTCTTTTAAAAAAATGAAATAATCTTTTTCTGTTCATTTGACATTGGATATTATTTTTTGTTTTTATCATTTCAAATTTAGAAAAAAATGTACCAGTTTTTTTTTTTTAAATAGAGACAACCTCAAAGGATTCATAAAATTCAAAGATAAGCTAGCAATTTAATTCCAAAAATATATATGGAAATCTATTAGCTGTAGATGAGCTTGCACCCACAAAAAACTGAGTTACTTCTTGACTAATTTTCTATACATCCATATTATCCAACTGAACATGCTTGAATTTGAATCCTGGTTCAGGTATGGATGTTCATAGCAGTTCAAAATCTGTGCCAAGCAGTCGATTTTTATCTAATCAAGTGCTAAAATGTAATAACATGCATTGATAATGATAGAGTGGTGCTTGACCTATGAGTGGTACCTTTATTGCACGTAATTCAAGTTACATACCAAGTTGAATGACATTTGTTAAAAATTTTCCTCCTTGTAAGGAAATATCTAACTTACAAAACTGATATGTTAGAAAGGTAGTGGCTATTCTCTGCACCCTCCCCGCCTAAACCAGTGTTTCCCAAACCTTTTGATGTTTCAAACCCCTGTAGTGAAGACCAATGTTCTGCAGACTCCTTGTAATAGAGATCAATGCAATGAGGAAGCCTTGTCTGTGCCATATTTACAGGGGGCTTAGCAGGCTATAGCCCAGGGCAGCAAATTTGAGGAACGAGTGGTCAATAAAATTAGTAGAATGGGAGAAGGGTGGAAAAGTTTGCACAACCCTAAATAAATCTGCCTTTGTCGAGACTGTAAGGGACTTGGTCAGTGAGTGACCTGCAGAGCAACGGATCAAATCAGTGAGTAACCTAGAGTGTGTGCAAGCATTTGAATGACCTAGAGCAGCGGTTCTCAACCGGTGCTCTTTGCAGCCCTTGGGGCTCCATGTGCACTCCTCAGGGCTCTGCGGCTGCTCGAGGGGAAAAAACCCAGTAAATTTGAAAAAACAAACATGAATATTTTAAATAATATAAATAAATCAGTAACTTTGATGAATAAAAAAAAAAGGCCTACAGGCTCTGCTATTGCCATACAAATTATAGACGAGAAAGAGCTCTGCGAGTTGGAAAAGGTTGAAAACTGCTGACCTAGAGTATGTGGTAAGCATGTAAAATGATCAAAAGACTGACCTATAAAGCATGACAGTGAGCAACCAAAAAAGTGACCTTGAGTGTGTGTAAGTATGTAATTGACCAAAACAGTATGCAAGCATGTCAATGAATGACTAAAAGTGTGACTTAGAGAATGTGTGGACATGGGAGTGACCGACAGAGTTACTTAGACATACAGGTGTACTTGAATGAGTGAAGGGCAAGCCAAGTGGATTATAGCTCAGTTTGGTGAATTCGAGGAAAGGGTAGTTAAGAAAATTATACTAGAATGGGAGAAGGGTGGCAAAATTTGTGTAGCTCACAGGTGGATAAACCATAAATGTGTCTCTGCCCCTTGTAATAGAGATCAATGATCCGCCGACCCCTGGTAGCATCAGAAGGCCAATTCTGATACCATCCTCCCATAAAATGCTAAATGTATTGTTTTTAATAATTTGCATGTCATAAAAATTGAATAAATTATAATTCTTCACAGTAAAAAATGCGTCATTCATTGCAATGGTAGTGAATGAAAAAATATGATCCTGCAAACCCCTTACAAAGTACTCACAGACCCCCGGGGTCCTCAGACCACAGGTTCAGAAACACTGCCCTAAACTGAGTCTACATCTATTTAAAGACATGTTTTCTAAAATTGTGTATTGCATATATCTTATATTTTTTCATAATCTTTTGTCTTGCCATTTTAAAGTATAACTCAAAGATGGCAAGCAAACTATTTTCAGAAGATTTTCAATATTGTATTTCAAATTGGTAGAATTGTTTCATGAATATGAAGATCAAAATTATGCATAAAGCATCAGCTCATCAAGCATACAAGGCCTCGATTAATTAAAAAGTTTTCAGTTAGGAAAAATTTTGCAAACAAACTGAAATGCACAGAATTATCTTTGTTAAGGCACAGAATCATAAGTACAACTATTTATCCAAATGCAGTAAATGAAAAACGATAAACTTACTCTTCAGATGTACCAGGTTGAGTTATTCCTGGTTGCCAGAACTGAAAAAACAAAAAAAGGTTTCATAGGAGAAAAATATAATGTACTATTCATAATTACAATGAGCAATTTCAAAAGACAGAATTCCAGAGATATACAGTATGCCTCAGCTAATGAGTAACTCGTCTAATGATTTTAGACGAGTTAGAAATTTATTTTGCAGTTTTGGACTCAGCTAACAAATATTATAATGACTATGGATATACACATTCAGTGTTATCTGAAAAAATTATTTTGAAGAGTAATTTCACTCCTCTTTTATATTATAAGGATCGAGTATTTTCGTAAAATGAGGAGTTGAATTTTTATGTATGAATCACACATCTATAGATGCATATTGATGAACACTGCACGTGCTAACCCATGAGCTGACTTTTTGAGCCAATCATCATCAGAATGACTGTCACTTGAGCCTGATGGAATTTATGCCCTCCTCAGAATCACTTTCCAAATATACCTCTACTTAATTTTTTTTTAATTACCCAGACTTAAGTATTTTTAGAACACACAGTAAAACTCTTAGCATTAAACTGAATGGCTTAGACATTCCAGGGGCTTATGCCTTCTGTTTGAATGTATGAAACAGAGTAATGAGTTGATCGATCTCTCTCTCTCTCACATCACAATAGCACACCACCACACACACACATATTTTTATTTCACACTGTGACCTACAAACCCAACCGGGTTGTATACATAATGTAAAATGGAAGAATTTTGAAGCAATACATCTCAACTTTCATTCAGATTTTGTCTTTTTCCCCTTTTTTCCAAGATATATAAGTCTGGAAATAAAAAATTTCCATAGAAACCTATAGGAAACAGTGCCACCTTAATGCATGGGCCCACCCGGGCATGGCCTGGGGCCTCAAGAGAAGAGGGGCCTCACAAAAATGAGATCCAGTTGAAATTTTCTAGGATTTACCAGGTACGGCCTCCAAAAAACAACTTGGCTCGGGAGCCCATGATACTCTTAAGATGGCCCTGATAGGAAATTGCATTTCTGCTAATTAATGTGCTCCTGGAACAAATTATCTTAAATTAGCCATGGTACTCTGTACTCACTGCACTTGAAATTCATGTGTTCAAAAAAAAAAACTTCCTCTTACTTTGTTCAGAAATTTTAGACAGCAAAAAGTTCAGTTTTTGATTAATCATTAAATCTTATTATTAGTACTTGAAAAGAGCAAAAATATTTTGGACCTTTTTTTCTAACCTATACACTACTAAACTAGACATGCACCTCGTCCATATTCCTCTGTAGAACTTTTAATGAATTGGTAGGTGGTGGAATGTGTGGTGTATGCATGTAGTGAACCTTCCATGAAGTTTGTTTCTGTGTAATGTTTGTTGTGTGTAGTGCTGCCATCTAACCAATACAGCCATTCCATGACTTACGAACGTCTGATTTGTTTTGAGCTCTATACATGCATAATGTGTACATAACGCACTTTAATACCCATAATTCTACAATTAGAAGTACTATTAATGAGTGACAGCAATTAGGTATGACCAAAAAATTTCTACCAAATATAACCAAGGCCAATCTAGGATCTGCCACGAGCACCAAATGTTTTATCTGCAACTTGCAAAGTCTATGAATAAAATGTTCATAATGCATGAGAGTAGCTATAGTTTGATTCTTTAGAAAGAGGTAAAGATTTATGTGTGTTGTGATTGCATTTTACATTTATATAAATTAAATAGAAAATATTCAATTTTGCAGTGGCTATTATTGATCCAGTGTCAACTTTTACACATTTCTGGAACTGAGTTGACATTCACATCTATACTACAGAAGCATGTTCCTCTTATTTCAAAGTATTTGTATTGCAAATTGATTGCTTATTGTAATGCATTTGTAATTTATATGCGTTTGTATTTGTAATTTATATATATATCTGTATTTGTAATTTATATATATATATCTGTATTTGTAATTTATACATATTTTAATAGTTTACTTCACGTATTTTATAGTTTATTTCACATATTTTATAGATTATTTCCCATATATGACAAATATGACAAATATATAACATCCATATTTTTATGGGCATCTTTTTCTCAGCCATCTCGTTGGGCATTTTGCCTGTTGTGGCGTTGTATTTGTATTTGTATATTTTATAGTTTATTTCACATATTTGTATAGTTTATTTCACATATTTGTATAGTTTATTTCACATATTTGTATAGTTTATTTCACATATTTGTATAGTTTATTTCACATATTTGTATAGTTTATTTCACATATTTGTATAGTTTATTTCACATATTTGTATAGTTTATTTCACATATTTGTATAGTTTATTTCACATATTTGTATTAGTTTATTTCACATATGTGTGCATGTATTTTGTAATTTGTTTGAATTGAAAAAAAAAAATTATGTTCAAGAAATCATGCATAATATAAATCCACTTACTGGAGCACCAGGGTATGATACAGGTGGCACAAGAGATGCAAGACCAGCAGCGGCAGCTGCAGCTGCTTTGTTGTGGATGGCAGTAGCAGAGACTATTTGGGCGGAGGATAATGAAGTAAATGACTGAAGTGCTTTCTCCTTTGCAGCTTGGTCCTGCAATATAATGTTCATATGAATACTTACTGATATGCCAAAATTCAACATTATTTTCTCTAATAATTCTTGCACATGAATTAGAGCTCAATCAGTAAAAGTATAACATATACATCCACTTCACTGTTATGTTCTCATTTGATATTTCATATTTTATATCTGGTTGATTTGTTAATACAAATACTCTATACCAGAGGTCTTCAACCTTTTTTTAGTCACGAGCACTGCCTGTATCCATCATCAAAAGAAGAGCACCCTTTTTTGGCAGTTTGACATACAAATAAATGAAATCAGGATGATTCAGCAATTCTAGAATGCAATTTGTACAAGGTATACAATTGGAACGTTGATCAAGTGCTCGCAAGCACAAAATCGGACACAAGCATCGAACACTGTGATGCTTGCGAGCAACGGATTGAAGATACCTATACAAAGTCTGTAATATGCATCAACTCTCTAGGTGAGAAACAAATTCACACTGGTATTAAGAAAGCTATAGCACAATGTAGCAAAGTTTGGATAGAAGGTAGTGGTGGGGGAATGGATGGTCAAGAAAATTAGGCTAGAACAGGAGGAGGGTGGCAAAATTTGTACCCCTCACAGGCAGCCAAACCGAAAAAAATTACCTCAGCTTCTGTCAAGGGTTGGAAACTGCTGGTCTCTAGGCCAGATTCAGCACTTGACAGCTTCATATCTGACTAGCAGCTTTTAATATAATTGAACTTGTAATTTATAAATTTGTGTGATAAGTTTTAGTATAAAAAGGATTATAAATTCAAAATTTAAATTGAAATTATGTTTATAACTTTTTTCATAAAGGCTCAATAACAAAAGGCTTTTGTAGCAGACTTTCATTTTTAGTTGATGTTTTGGTTTACAGAACATAATCTGTGAATGCACAGAATATTGTTGAATATAGTCCTCAGATCACAAGAAGAGTTATTGGAATGCCCATCTCTAGAGAGGTCCATTTTGGTGAGAGGAAAAAGATAGAAATTATTCTGAGTTACTAATATGCTGCCACCTTGGTGGAAATTGGTTTTTTGCCACCAAGTTGTTTCTGCTGTTCCGTCAGTGTCATTTTGTTTTCAAAACGTGCGATTTGAACCCTGAGTTCATTATATAAAAAATTCTTAGTATTTTTTTAAATTTGTCATTTTAATAACATTGCAAGATGTCTTCAAAAAGGACAACCTATTAACAACTACACTTTCTGGAGTTTCCAGAAAGAAAAATCATGGACAATATCATGAACTTTTGTAAAAAAAAAGATTTTTGAAAAAGATAAATAATAGATCCTAATATAAAATATGATTTTTAATTATGAATTTTTAACAGAGATATTAAAAAAGTAGTAAGCATCACCATTGAAGAAGCAAGTTATGAATGCCCTACAGAACCCTGCAGAAAGTGACGATTAAAGAAATGAAGAAAAAGTATTGAAACCGTTTTTAGGATAAACATGACAAAATTTCGTGGGTTTTTTTATGTTCAAGTATACAAAAAATAATTTTCAATCAATTGACCCTTACTTTGATGACCCTCCTATTTATATCTAATGTGTAAAAACAGTTTTTTAATGCATATCAAATAGTGTGCTCTATCTTTTTCTGCACTTCATTTACAAAATAGAAGTGTATCTTTCAAAATTAATGAGCAATATTAACATGAGAATAATTAGAACAGTTGGGAAAAGGATTAAAATGGAAATATGTTTATCAATAACCAATACTGTTCATGTTCTCATATTAATTGCAAGAGCAGAAAACAGGTATGATAAACTTCATAAGTAATAATGAGGATATACTAAATGGATATCAAGTAGGCGAATTAAAGAGACAGTGAATAATTTACCTTTAATTTGCTTTGGATTTCTCTTGCCTTTCGTCGAGCTAAAACTTGAATGTGACTAGATACTTGTTTGCGAGTTCTTGTTTTTCCTGTGCGTAACTTGATATAGCGAGCTATCAGTTCATTTCGCCCTGAGCAAGAAAAAAATAGAAAAAATTACTATAAAGCACTCTCTTTTTCAGCTTTTCAATTAGTTTGTTTTTTGTAATTTCATGAACTACAAAAACTCTTTTCTGAGCTGAAGTCTTGAATTTGTATTGAGCACATGACTTTTTGTAAATTTCTCTACTGATTATAAAGAACATCAATATTTCTATATAGAATTATATTTCTAGTACACAACATGATAACCACCGAAGTGCTTAATATTGAGATCAGTGATTACCAATATGAATCTAGATGCATGATCAGGATTGCATAAATAATAGCTCTTACATTAACATGAATGTTTTAAATTATTAATGACAGTTTAAAAATGCTTCATTATGTAATTTGCTTTAAAGGAAATAGTTTTAGGGCAAGAATAAATAGTGATTGATCATCATTCTATTTCTTTGACCTAGAGTCTCAATTATATTGGGCAAGTTTACTAGCTCTTCTTTGGCAACTAAAGTAGCTGGCGAGCTAACCAGTTTTATCTAGCTCAGGGAGTTTCAATTGAATACAGCCGGTATACAGATGCATGATAACCATATGAGATGGCTATATGATGCATATAACTAGATGCATGAGCATCTCATTTTCTTCCTATCGGTTTAGTTTTTGCCTTCTTTCCTTCTTTGTTTTGAGCCAGAAAGAGTAGAAAGAAAAGCAGTCTCACTCATATTGCACCTTCGAGCTAGCAAAAATGTCAGGGAGTAATGAGAAAAGTAGACTCTCCCCTTAACTCTACTTGCACTAGCAGAGTGAGTGGCAAGTTTACAAGACAATTTTTACACAAAGCAACTTCAATAGCAGCAAGTAAAACTGTGAGTGAGTAGCTAGTAAACTTGCCTAATGTTATTGAGGCTTAAGTGAATAGCAGTTACTAGTTTCTAGTTAAAAACACAACAGAAGATGAACACATACATCATAATAGACAGTAGTTCATAAAATTTAACAAGTAGTTACTTTTATTTAAGATTTCATCCTCAGAGGATGCTTTTGACAATTAATAAATCATAATAATTAATCTCCTGTGTTTAATGAATATTTTCTGGACACCATATACACAAAGCTTTTAAAGGTCAGTGACAAATTTGTGTTGAATAGCATTTATTTATGGTTTATCCTCTCAAGCTCTAGTGAAAGCCTTTGCCTCTGGTCTAGTTCTATTGGTGATACATATAATGTGGCCTAATTCTGTGATGTTTGGTCAGAACACGATAACTCCAAAATCACATTTTTGAGATATAAGCATTTTCATTGTCATTTAAAAATGAAAAATAATGCATACACACAAATACAAATGAAAATATCATACATCAGCATGTTGTTTAGCCGTACACATGTATTTGTGCACTTATCTCACTTCTAATTAATTATAATTAGCAAGACTTACTACTTTTAAATCAAAAAGCCATTTTTTTGGAGATATGTTCTGACAAAACACTACAGAATTATGTAGTAGTTTTGTTTATACAAATACAAATACAAAGCCACAACAAGCAAAATTCCCAACGAGGTGGCTGAGAAAAAGATGCTCATAACAAATATGGATGCCATACATTTATTAAATATAGTAACCCAATTAAAAATGCAATTACAAAAACTAGAAATAATATATATATACACATGATAAAATATCATGCAATGCCCATAAAATATATTTATGATTGTCTTATTCTAAGTTTGGATAGCTTAGAATAAAACAACCATGAGGGTGCTTGGCCATCTTAAAATGGTCAAGCGCCCTCTGTGTGCTCTAGTAAACATATCATTAAAAATAATATTTAACAACTGATTTACTGTATGCAGTCAGATATGAGAGTGGGGGTTATCGCCCCCCCCCTTTGAAAAAGTCTGTAGTTTTCCCGTGGGTGGGTTTGAACCCATATACCCTGAACTCTTCCCATCTCTGACTCTATGTCTTACCAACCCACCACAACAGCGCTGATACTTTATACAAATTCAAAATTTAATTTTTATGCATGATCACATTAAGATAGGAAAACTGAAAAAATCCACAAAATTTTACATAATTCATCATTATACTTGTATCCAAAAAGTGTATTTTAAGGTGCATATTGTATTTCTTATGCTATAAGAAATCAGTCAAACCTTTATTTCCTGAAAAAACTCTAAAAAAAAGAACTGTGAAAAACGGAAAAAATCCTTGCATTTACTGAAAGAAATCAATGTATTTTTACTTCTTTGTCTCAAAGTAATTTTTGAAAAACTCTATCTCTCAAAGGCCAAGCCCAATGAGAGTAAAAATAAAACACGGAAATTCCTTTTCTTTTGTACAAATCTGGCTTTCCTCTAGAAGTGAAAGAAACTGATAAGAAATGATTATTCATATTATAGCCCATTTTATTGATGACTCTTGTCAATATAGGTAGATACCATGATTGATAAGGGGTGGCTTGTTCAGCATAGCAGAAATTCAGCCTATTGACAATTCAAAATTTCTTCAAGAGAGCTGCAGGTTTGGAACCAGTCATCTCAGTGATGAAAGATCAAATTTGCAGTTTGAAAACAAGGATCTGAAAGATAGACTCTCAAAGTTGGAATCAGTAGAGAATGATAGAAAACATGATAGAAAGAATGATAGAAAACATAAACAATTTCCGATTTTCTTTGTGACATCAATCATCTCTGTCTAACTTCATCACCGCATTCCCTTGTATAGGCCTCAGGCAACCAATATTGAATAAATAAATAAATGAAATAGCCAATATCTCAAGTGAGATACAGGATCTGCAACAATATAACATAAATCTTGAAATACATGGGGTTGACTCAAATCTATCTACATAATGGAACTTGAATTAAAAAACCTGGTTTGTGATATTTCATATTATATAGAGGTGAATGATATACTGGTGCATGACATTGATGTTGCACATGAACTAAACAGAAGTGGAAGCAAGAGATCATCTAGGGGAAAACTTGTTGTTCAGTTCAAATCTAGGATGGTGTGCAACAAATTGTTTTTGAATAGGAAAAGAATAATTTTCAATCAGGATATTCGATCTAGTGGGATTGATCAGAGAATCTACATCAATGAAAATCTATCACCTTATTACAGCAATTTGCATGGGAAATGAAGAGTATGGATCAAGGAATTGGGATATCGCTATGTGTGGACTCAGAATGGTAAACTGTTAGTTAGGAAATCTGGAAACTCTCCGGCTCTGAGAATTCGGTCATCAGATGATTTCTTGAACATGGGCACTGTGAAAGATACTGTTCTCACATATATATATGCATATAAAGTTTTTATATTATATTTTAATTTATATATTATATTTATTATATTTTATATGTATTTGATGTAACATGGAGATGGCCAGTCAATTTACTAGTAATCACACCATGAATAATCCAAACTCCAACAAATAAATTTCTTGATTATACATCGGTTGAAAAACATTCTTATAATTTAATTCATGTCAACGCTGGAAGTATTCAGAATAAGCATGAAATTGTTGATAATTTTGTTCTTGATACAAAATATTATATTGATCGATCTCTTTTGCATCACTTTATCTTTATCTGAAACCGACTATAGCTCAGGCCTACCACAATGAAGTGATTTTCTGCCCTCTTTTGCATCACTGAGACATGGGACCAAGGTCACACTCAACTATAACATAAATGGTTATTACCGTATGCACATTACAATCCCATACAATGACGTGGTGGTGGTCCATTGCAATTTATATTAAAAAATTCGATTTCTGACTTCACCATAATTTCTGATCTTTGCGAAAAACTCTCCCAATATCAGTATTCTTGTAATTGAAAATTCTGAATTAACCTTAGCAGTCTGTCATTAACCTCCCTCTAGAAATGTTTATTTATTTTTTTTGAGTCCCTTGAACACATTTTAAATCATAATAATAGCAATAAAATAAAAAAATCATAACTGGTGATTTTAATGTTGATGTGTCTGTATGTACGAAACAAGAATGATCAAGTTTGACTATGATATGGTTTACTAGCATTTATAATGCAATGATTTTCCAATCAAAACTATATCTAAACGTGCAAAACAATGCTTTGGGTATCCAGTCCTGTCAGCTCTGCTTTGATCGAAAATACTCTTTGAAACTCTGTATTTATACAACCTGAGCTACAAAAAAATTTTTAGGTGAGAATAAATGAGTTTAATTAGTGCATTAACAGATGTTGTGTGAGAATTTTCAATATGGAATAAAATTTTAGGCAGATCAGAAAAATTTAAAACATTGAAATATATATTTTGTACTCACAGTAATTATAATCAAAAATATAAAACACTTTAATCTACATAACAGTAACTGTTTTGTTATTTGACATATCTATCAGGTTAAAAAAAACTATTTAACAACATTGACTGTTTTAATACCGAGTTAGCTTCTGAGGTCAAAAACCTAGCCCTGATCTCTTCTCACACATATTTTAGATAAACAGCTCTATCTTACATAGGTAATCAGTAGTTTAGATATAATAGACCAATGGACCATAAAATGATATATTATCTGTTCTTGAGTCTTTGTATGTCAAAAAAATTTAAATTTGCAAATTATAATTAATATTTTGTTTTAATTATTGTAATAAATTAGGGGTGCAGTAGTCAAGATCGATAAGATGCTCGCCTAAAGTACCAAAGGATGTTTAGAGGTGTCGCAAGTTCGATACCCAGTTCGTCCTTGTCAGAAAAATTTCCTGACACAAGGGTACAACAAAAATGGTGACATGACCACAGGAAAAAATTGCTACCACAGGGAGTCCCCCCCATCAAGGGGTTAGCGCACCAACCCTCTATGAGTATAAAAAAGTAAGCCTGCCCTTCAGAATCAGTAATAAACTGTAGGTCTTGGTCTAATTAGCCCTCGTGTGCAGAAAATGACAGTGGTGCGACAAAAATGATCAAATGTAATAAATTAATGTTTAAAAATACTTGGGGGGTGATGTCAATTTATACACAAGGTGATTCCATGATTATCCATGCTGCATTTTACAGATGAACCACTGATTCTAGAGTCATGCTTCCAATTAGAAAAAGTATCCATATAATGTGTAAAACTCAGATATACGTCATTGATGTCGCAAGGTGTTTTATACATAGTTATTAAAATATAAAAATTAACTTTTCATACTTACACCCTGTCCTCAAAAACCCAATTAGAAAGTTGTTGCCCTGTCTCTCCTGAGGCCAACAAAAATAATTCCATGATTTTAAGTGCGATATTTGAATTCAAAAATTGGAGAAAAGTTGAGAAGAACAGCATAAACGAGGAAAAGAAGTGTGGTTCGTTGGTTTATACCAGTGATTCTTAAAGTGTGCTTCGCAGCTCCTAGGGGGAGTCACTGTGATTGCCAATATTGATGTGTGCATGTTCGCTGTTCTCAAAGCACATCTTCAATAGAACATTCTGAGGAGCCGCGGATAGGCTTTGACTAAGGCAAGGGAGCCACGGGTGACAAAAATTTGAGAACTACTAGTTTATGCGGTTCTTTCCCAACTTTTCTCCGATTTTTGAATTCAAATATCTTAGTGAATATTGCACTTGGAAAAGTGGAACATTTTTTGTTGGCATCAGAAGAATCAGGGCAACTTTGTAATTGGGTTTTTGAGGACAGGGTGCAAGTATGAAAAGTTAATTTTTTTTCTATTTTAATAACTACACAACCCCTTGCAACATTAATGACATGTCTGAGTTCTACATACTATTTGAATATTTTTCAAATAGGAAGTATGATGCCTCTAGGATCAACAATTTTCCAGTAAAATGCGACAAGGGGAATAAGATAGATACGTTAGATAAGTCGGCTCCGCCATTGACGTATGGGGGGGGGGGCAACGCCTCCATGCACCGTTACCCTACGTATCCCCGCTCGTGCACACAAGGCCGCATAAAAAAATTTTACTCTGTCGTCCGAGAGGCAAGTTGCTTCAAGCCCCCCCCCCCCCCCCCCCGTCGTAATTTTAAACGAACAGAGAGAGAGAGAGAGAGAGAGCGAATTTGGTGCCGTCTTTGGTCCGGAGTACCATACACCCTTTTCCTCCCCTAGTTGCGACTCGTTCACGCATATTTTTACTGCCGACATGACCAAGCTTAAGATTCTAGAATGAATCAACGACAATTCAGAGCGACGACAATTTAGCGCAGCGACAATCCAGCGCGGACAGTTCAGTGATATCACATATCCAGTTATTCAAAAATTAATCATAATAAAGATATAAATGGGAAAAATAATATGATTAATGAACAAATGCCCGAAATATGGGCGAAAAACCGTCGGGCAACAATGGTTCGTGGGTCTCAACAATGACTTTTGGAATGTCTACTTTGGTTACTGTGGTTCCCTAACAATACGTCTCAGACATGTTTATTCCTTTACAATGGTTTGTCACTTCTTTAATGCTCCCAGTATATTGAGAAAACCCGGTCAGCGCAACACCACACTAAAAATAATTATACTGTATTTCTAGTGTGATTAGTTAATTGAACCACCTCCCATCCCATCACTGCATATCTGCTTGAGGCATAATCGCATGTCGAGATTTGCAGTAAAGTGACAACTCATACTTAGTGTTTTTTTTTGACAACGAGTGCACATTACAATCTTACTGATTGCAATGATTTTTTTGTTATGAAAATTATGTGAATAGTGATTATTTATTATGTATTATATAATTTTTCGCCAGTAAATAATCATTAATATATTTCTCTGTAAATCTCGCCAAGTTGACGACAAACTTAGAAATTCTGGTGACAGCGATTATTGCGCGATGTCATTGCGCTAAAAGTGTAGATATAACGTGAGAAAATCGTCGAAATTATTCTGGAAGGTTCCTGTTGACTATATAGTGGTGCCGCCACCATAGAAGAATAGAGTTTGTTGAAATTTCTTGAAGAGACGAGATCTTAAACTGAAGAGCCAAAAAAACTGGTACAGGCATGCGTATGCAAATAAAGAGATATGGAACCAATCAGAGTACGGCGCTGCGGTCGGCAACGCCTATATAACACAACAAGTGTTTGGCAAAGTTGTTAGATCGGTTACTGCTGCTACAATGGCAGGTTATCGAGATTTAAGTGAGTTTGAACGTGGTGTTATAGTCGGTGCACGAGAGATGGGACATAGCATCTCCGAGGTAGCGATGAAATTTGGATTTTCACGTACGACCATTTCACAAGTGTACCATGAATATCGGGAATCCGGTAAAAAATTAAATCTACGACATCGCTGCGGCCGGAAAAAGATCATGCAAGAACGGGACTGACGAGAATCATTAAACATGACAGACGTGCAACCCTTCCGCAGATTTCAATGCTGGGCCATCAACAAGTGTCAGCGTGCGAACCATTCAACGAAACATCATCGATATGGGCTTTCGGAGCCGAAGGCCCACTCGCGTACCCTTGATGACTGCACGACACAAAGCTTTACGCCTCGCCTGGGCCCGACAACACCGACATTGGACTGTTGAGGACTGGAAACACGTTGCCTGGTCTGACGAGTCTCGGTTCCAATTGCTTCGAGCTGATGGACATGTACGGGTATGGAGACAACCTCATGAATCCATGGCACCTTCATGTCAACAGGGGACTGTTCAAGCTGGTGGAGGCTCTGTGATGGTATGGGGCGTGTGCAGTTGGCGTGATATGGGACCCCTGATACGTCTAGATACGACTCTGACAGGTGACAAGTACGTAAGCATCCAGTCTGATCACCTGCACCCATTCATGTCCATTGTGCATTCCGACGGACTTGGACAATTTCAGCAGGACAATGCGACACCAGGGCCGTCTTAAGAGCATCATGGGCCCCCGGGCCAAGTGATTTTTCTGAGGCCCTACAAGGAAAATTCTCTAAAATTTCAACCAGATCTCATTTTTGTGAGGCCCCTATGATCTTGAGGTCCCCGGACCACGCCCGGGTGGGCCCATGCCTTAAGACGGCACTGTGCGACACCCCACACGTCCAGAATTGCTACAAAGTGGCTCCAGGAACACTCTTCTGACTTTAGACACTTCCGCTGGCCACCTAAATCCCCAGACATGAATATTATTGAACATATCTAGGATGCCTTGCAACGTGCTGTTCAGAAGAGATCTCCACCCCCTCTTACTCCTACGGATTTATGGACAGCCCTGTAGGATTCATGGTGTCAATTACCTCCAGCACTACTTCAGACATTAGTCGAGTCCATGCCACGTCGTGTTGCGGCACTTCTGCGGGCTCGCGGGGGGGCCCTACACGATATTAGGCAGATGTACCAGTTTTTTTGGCTCTTCAGTGTATTTGTCGGTCGCTCTGTGCTTAGCGTGTTTAGTAAAATCGCTGCTTGTAAATACGTACAAATAACTGTTCTGTAAAATAAATCTGTGTTGTCCTTCGAATTGCTTCGTGGTTTGCCATCTCGAGTGCTTGTGAGAGACATTATCCGTATTTACATAACGTTGGCCAGAGTTGTTGACCTGATGAAGGAGGCGGACAGTTGGCTGTAGGGTATCAAGTCCTGCAGATCTAGACCTTTTTAATGCAGAAAGAAAGAAAGGCGGGTATTAGGTAGCAGTTTTTCAGAACCCCCTTTGACAAGGATTGGTCAGATTAATCGACTAATCGGGTCGGTTAATCGATCAATTGTTAATCACAGTTAAAAGTTTCAATTGAGTTGATCGACACTTGATCAATTCGATTGAATTTTTTTTTTTTTCATTTTTTAATTTAACTTGATTTTTTTGACTAAACCGATAGATGCCTTGTGTGAATAATTATGTCCCTGTACATAAAATTTCAGATAAGTGGCCATATTAAAAAAATATTTGGATCAATATTTTGATCGAGTTTTCAACATGAAGAAAAACAAGTCGGTTCCGCGAAAACGGGTGATATCGTAATTTTAGTTTCAAATTGAATTTTTGATAAGAGTTTCGGAAGACAAGAGCAAAATTTATTGTCTTCAGTGTGAACAGCACTTTTCTTATTCGGGAAACATCAGCTCCCTGTCACCAGTACTATTTGAGAGCAGTCTCAAGAGAAAAAAGTAACAGTATAAAAAATCGAAATTAGTTTCGAAATCAGTGATAAACCTAAAATAACTGACTTAAAGAAAAGACAAGATCCAAGTTCAGAAATTCCAAGATATGACAAGTACATATATCCAGCATATTAAATAGCTTCAAGCGCGCGGCCTTTATTTCTTAATTTATTTCTATATTTGTTTACATCCATTCAGTGGATAGATGCGTGAAATGAATAGAATATATTTTTATAGCATCAATTAAGATTACACAGGGTGTCCTAATGAGTCCTTTGTCTCATCAACCGTTCGTCGTAGAAGTATGGTTCTAATTTAAAAAATGCTCATAATGTGTTCAAGAATTACTCCTTACCAGTTCCGGCAGTGAAAACACAGTGTTTCATGAAATTAAAAAAAAAAATCAAAATTTTTATACGGTCCCCCGTCTTCCAACTAGAAAGGTGTTGCCCTGACTCTCCTGAGGTAAAAAAAATTCCAGATTTCGCAGCGCAATATTCGTGGAGATATTTGAATTAAATCGGAGAAAAGTTGGGAAGAAAGCACAAACACGCCAACGGACAATGTTTCTTTCTCTTATTTATGCTGTTCTTCCCAACTTCCCGCTGAATTTTGAATTTAAATATATCAACGAATACTGCAGTTACAAACATGGAATTTTTTTTACCTCAGGAGAGACAGGGCAACAACTGTCTAATTGGAAAGTACAGGACACAGTGTGAGACCGTATAAAAATTTTAATTTTTTATTTCACATGACACACTATATTTTCACTCCAGTTATATCCACAAAGTGATTCCAGGACATATTAAGAGCATTTTTTAAATTAGAACCATTCCTCTATATACGAGGAACGGTCGATGAGATAAAGACCGCATTACAGGACACCCGGTATAGTTACAAATTCTATGTTTGCTATGAATGATAAGCATTTAAAAATACTGTACTTTTTATCAGTCAATTAATCGATTAAAATTTTTTTGATTAATCAGTTAAATATTTTAATCGATTCCCAGCCCTTCTTTTAATGCAGAAAATAAGTCGGCTTTTGGGTACGAAGTCCTGCAGGTCAAGTCCTTTTTTTAAACAATTGGACATAGAATCCTGCAGAACTCTTGCAATGAAAATCATCTCTTTTGTTCATAATTAAGAAGACGAAACTGAAATGAACTGGCGATTCCCGTGAATCTTGGTCATTCACTGCATCCTCCGACGGCAAAAACTGGGCCCTATGCAGGGGCGGATTAAGCGAAAGTGCAAGAGGTGCGGTGCACTCGGGTCGCAGGTTGTAAGGGGTGGCAACTTGGGCTTTCGCTGGGCACAAAATATTAAAAAATTTTCAATTGCAAAAATTCACATGATATGATGCTTTTCAGCAACACCGTGTTGACGAACATGTTAAGAAAACCTGAAGAAACAGGCAGGGCCTGGGACCGTAATACCAAAAACAAGAATATGCTCTATCACAAGGGAAAAGTGTGCGTTTTGGTGCTCTCAAATAGTAATTTTTCCGGAACGGTCAAACAAAGGAAAAAGAAAAAGTTCGATTTCTCACTTGCTCAGTCCCTGGAGCACCAGAAATAAATTTATTAATAAAAATCACTTCGTGAGTTATACATCATTTTTGCAGGATAAGTGTGAGTAATGATGGCTCATTAATAAGTGCTGTTTTTTTAGATTGACTTATCTGGCATAACTAAGAATGGTAAAACAATTCCGAACAAAAAAAAGTGAGACAACTGCTTTGAAAACGGAAGTTTCTCCAAAAATGGGGCGTATGATCACGTACATGTTCTCGGTAAACAATAGGGCGCGACTTTGCAATAGAAACAAAATAGGTTTATTCCCCCCCCCCCCCCAGGGTAGAGCCCTGTCAGCCTTCTACCAGGGCCGTCTTTAGGGACAGTACATGAGGCTTTGCAACCAGGCGGTGGGTAATCTTGTGCCGCTCTTGGTCCTATGGCCGTTCAGCTTTCGTCCGCGAACTTCAAAGAGCACGTTTTATATTATTGTACATTTAGTGCAATGTGGCAGTACTTCGGAACAAACCTGTATTTCTTTTAGCATGCTCCACGCCATGCTTCAATCTCAGTTGCGGTCCGGTTTCAAGAACAAGGCACAAAAATTGGGTAGGCCAGCTCAGGGGCCGATCCTAACCCGAATTAATTCTAACAGGATGAGATAAAACGCTGGACTCGTTCTGACTTAAAACACTCTCCAACGAAAGATATCCGGCAGACTTCAATCGTGACAAATCTAAAAAGAATCCGCAGCGTTAGATGGCCTTTACGAAAGTCTTAGCTATTTTAATATTTGGTCGATTCCAAACAATGCACAAAACTGATAATTTCTATCTTTCTCAGGGTGCAGGTGTAGAATATTGTACCGAACAAAAGCTTCTGAAAAACACCCATCACGCATCCACAACTGAGCATGGGAACTCCCCCAAAGGAGCAATGGCCCAGTTACAGTGAGGGGCTTCCCCGCGATCCTTGGAATGCGCAATCGCTAAGAATGTGAAATAAATCCGGAGAATCCCGAAAACCCCACCTTCTATAATACCACACGAGCGATTGGGGGAACAGAAGGCGTTACCTTATCTGGTTCTTATGTCTGAGGGAACTAAAACAAAATAACAAAAAACTTTGGAATATCATCGTGGATTGATTTGTTTCTCCCTAGTTGATGCCAAATATTTTATTCATACAAAATTCAACAGCATGCTCCTAACAATCGTAAATCAGGAAACAATGGCATCAGAAAAAAAATAAAATTCAGTCAATGCAGAATACGCTTAACGAAACAATACAACCGAGGTTTCGGATACGGATTCACGAAATAAGCGCAGAATTTCTGAAGACAATCCGATCTTTTAAGGTCTAACGCAGTTTCCCAAACTTTTTTTTCCATCGCCCCCTTCTTCAGAAATTTTCTCTCTCTCATCGCCCCCTCCGACTCAAGCGAACCCATAGGATCCTATATTGTACTCGTCTATCATCCACTAGGGGGCGATATTGCCCACTTTGTGAAACAATGTTATTGATATTAAAATTGCATCCACTTCATACTTATACAGCTGTAATTATCCATCAAAAAGCTTTGGAACTGTGAGAACTTCTTAATTAAGTCATGGTGAAGGCATTTTCGAAGACCCTCCAAAGACCGAAAATCTATGTGAAGCTTCAGGTGCTGAACCACCCTGTAGGCAAAATAATTTTACCAGCTAAACACGTTCTTGTAAACTCAATGCGATATTCATTAGTGAAAAAATAAAAATGGAAACATCTGCCGAAGACGTTTAGATATCCGACCATGAAGCTTGAGCAAATTGGTCACATGGTTGCAAAAAAAAAAGCACATGCGTTACCTTACACTTCGTTCCCGATATTATTCCCACCTTTTCACATTAAAACGTTCTCGAAGTTTCGTAGATTTCTGATGGAAGTTACGGTTGTAAACAGCTCAGAATAAGAGCTAAAGCCACTTTATTTGCTGAAGTCTTGAATGCGTAGCTGTGCCTATGTGCAAGATTCTTTAACCCTAGATAACTAAAATTAAATCAGTACCACTCAGTAACTAATCTGATCGGTAGTCTATTAGACGAATGTTTAGTTATCTACGGTTAAACGTTCATTATTGCAACCAGTTCGAAGATAAAAGTTCAGAATTGCCTTTGCACATACATAATGTGAAGTCATATTCTTTACATTTTATATTTTGAATTTGCTGGTAGATGTTCCGATTGACGACAACTCTTAGTTTGTTGCTGAGTATGTGTGTGGTTGTGATTTTGCTAATTTGTTGAAATTTTTTGTTTGGATTTATTTTTTTTTACCTTGAAGATTGCAATCCGAATTTTTTCCTTACTATAGTTGTATGACAAAAAAGGTAGTTTTATGTATTTGGAATGGAATATAACTTTAACACATTTATTTTATGTGTGGTTTTTGAGGCTTTGCACGTCTTTAGTAAGACATTGTATAAGCCGTGTACAGTTCGAAATAGATTTTTTAAATGATTTTTCCAGCTTTCAATTTGTGTCATTAACAATGAAAAAAAAATTATCAGCTTTTCGAGAAAAAAAAGAGCATTTAATGGGTTATAAGAACGGTTATAGTGTCAGAACAACAGAAAGTATTCTAGGTCTAAACTCAATATTTAGTATCGATGGAATATCAAATGAAAACGCATACACCTACGGATATCAGAAACCAGTTCCAAAACTCTTTTAATAAATGGCTGTCACAATCTTTAGAATCCACGCAATACTTATTTTGAGGACAATTACGGTCTTTACAAGAAACCGTAAAAAACCATCATTATAAAATGTCTAATTTCCATCCAGATGATGATAAAATCACAAAGCTGAGGAAAATCTTTGAGAGACAGGGATTTAACTATTATTGTCACATAAGAAAACGGAGCCGAGAACTTTGCACAATACTGTCATATTCATCAGTTATAATGATATGTAACAGAAACGGTGTAATTGTGTGTCTTTATAACCGAGAGCGAAGTTTTTAAGACACTGGTTTGAAATATATTATCAGGTGCTACCTCGAGAAAGAATCATTTCATCCCTAAAATGAAAAATGCAGAAATGAAAAAATACTTATAAAATCCCCTGGGGTGGGGGGGGGGTATCACAACCCCCCTTCACGTACAAGCTTTCGGCAACAAAGTTGGATGATCTCCATTTGATGAATCGGTGATAAATCTGGTAACCTTGTCCTAACCTGACCGCACGTTACAAAAAGGAAGAAGGGGAGAGAAGAAAATAGAAAAGCGAAACAAAAAAGTATAAATAGATAAAGTAGATAAGAGAGTACACAGCAGTTCTCCATGTAGCGCCTGTTCTGGTGGACGTATTTCGTTGAAACTTGGTATGTAGGTTATATGAACCATGGGGAAAAGAAAACTACAATAACAAAAGAGTTCAATTTTTTTTACCCCAGATGAGCAGGTGTTTTTATCGCAGTTTTCTTTTCTCTATAGTCCATATAACGTATGTAGCGAGTATCAATGAAATACCTCCACCAGAACAGGCGCTACATAGGTCTGAGTAGCGTCGGTTTATTATAACCACTCTCTAATTATATACTTTGTTAACCCCTTCACGTATAAGCTTTTGTCAAAAAATGTATGATGTCTACTTGACGAATTAGTAACTTTGTCCTAACCTAACCGCACGTTGGAAAAGGGAAGAAAGAAAAAAGAAAAAGAAATGAATAGAGAGAAGGAAAAACAGTAAAATAGATAAGTAGATAAGTGAATATATAGTAGATTTCTCTTCTCACCCTCACTCTACATGTCCTCTTTCGCTCTTACATGTATATAGTACAAAGATACATTATATGTATGGAAAAAAAATCACTGACAGGAGTATAGAAAAAACGGGGAGGAAACACAACTTCAATTCATGGGGGTTACAATAAAGCTTCGCGATGATGAGGAGAGAGGAAAGAAAACACCGACAACTGGATACTGAATTTATTCCACAGGGATTTGGACGAAATATTTCGTCCGTGATCGAAATGCAGTTAAGCAGAGTTAATGATCCCGATACTGAAAGAAAGATAAATTACATCAATAGAGATCCACGCTTCCAGAAACTCTACTAATGTAGAAACGATGAAAAAACTAGACGATGATCGACAATCGAATCATTTTTATTGTCATAATTATCAATAGAAATTGCATCTAAAGTTTGAGTGCAATTTCAATAATGCATTGGGAAAACACCGAGAAACGGGAGTGCTATAAAAATGTGTCGTTATATTCGAGGTAGTTATATAGGTTAAAAACGAGGTTCATTAAGATCATTCTCCGTAGAAAACGGTTGGGTCAACAGCTTATAGCTGACTTTATATCAGTGGTATCATGACGACCGAGTTTAAAATATAGCTCCAAACAGTGGCGTCGTCGGCGCCAGGGGTGAAGTGGGTGCTCGAGCATCTACAGCAGAGGTCTTCAACCTTTTTTTAGTCGCGAGCACTGCTTGTACTCCTCATCAAAAGAAGAGCACTCTTACAGCAAGTTTGACATACGAATGCATGCAACCAGGATGATTCCAATCCTTAGATGCAATGTGTACAAAGTGTTTAACTGGAATCGTTGATCACATGCTCGTGAGCACGAAATTGGACACAAGCATCGAGCACTCTGGGTGGTTCAGGGAGCACCGTGGTGCTCGCGAGCAACGGGTTGAAGATGTGTGATCTACAGTAAGTGCTTGTATTTTGTAGCACCGGTCTGAGCACCCAGAATTAATTCAGAAATAAAAATGGTCAAAAAAAAAAAAGGTCAAGTCGATCACCCAGGGGTCTTCCACTTCCGACGAATATGATTCCAAGGAATTTTGAAAACACGGCTGTCAGAAATCTTTGAAATCATGTCAGTACTGTACAGTCTCGGCCCTCGGTATTCGTGGACTTAATATTAGCGGTCTCTTCCCGAGTTTTCTGGAAAACACGTTGTAGTGCGAAAATTCTCATATCGGAACAAAATATAAATTGTACGTGCGTTTAAAAATGAACGTTTTAAAAACCACTCCTGAGAAGGTTTTTCTAGTGCTTCTGAAGAATGTTTCTGAAAGACAGTTGTGTCTAAATGTTTCTGAATGTGAAAAACTTGCAAGGAAAACTCGAACTATTGAAAAAAGTTAGTGTCATTGCTGCTTTTTCCCGTTATTGCCATCGATGAATCAACAGCCAGATATATCAAAAAACAAGAACTTGAAATTATATTATACCTGCTACTATACAGGGTGTCCTGCAAGTGCTAGCACGGCCTTTATCTCATCAACCGCCCGAAATAGAGGTATGACTCCAATTTAAAAAATGCTCAAAAGGAGCTCAAAAATTACCCTGTACCAGTTTTGAGGGTGAAAATACAGTGTGTAACAAAGTTAAAAAAAATCTAAATTTTTACACGCCCCCCCCCCGACCTCCAACTTTTAATTATAAAGTTGTTGCCCTGTCTCTCCTGATGTCAACAAAAAAAAAATCCACAGACAAAAAATATTCACAGACATATTCGAGTTCGAAAAACTGAGGAAATTCAGGAAAGAATAGCGTTAAAACGGAAAAACCGTTTTTACCCGCATTTAAAGCTGTTCTTTCTCAAATTTCCGCCGTTTTTCAAATTCAAGACTACCTCTGTGAATATTGCACTTGGAAACATGGAATCTTTTTTGTTGACATCAGGAGAGACAGGGCAACAACTTTATAATTGGAAGTTAGAAGTCGGAGGGGGAACCGTATAAAAATTTAGATTTCTTATGTTGTTGCATACTGTATTTTTACTCCCAAAACTGGTACAGGGTAATTTTTAAACGTATGTTGAAAACTTTTTAGACTGGAATCATCTCTACGACGGACGGTTGATGAGATAGAGGCCGTGCTAGCACTTACAGGAAAAACCCTGTATACTCCTGGATCCACATGTCTCACACGTAGAAACTGCTGTTTTTCTGTGGGCGCGATGAAAAGGCACGCCAGTTATGTACCGCATAACTTCCATACTATAACCGTCATTATTCAATTACATCAAACGGCTAACAGACATTATGATGTTCTTTCGAAAAAATAGCATCGCCGAGAATCACTAGACGCTCCCTTCTACTTCTGTCACACAAAGCACACGTAAACGAGATGCCTAAAAAAAGTTTACGGGTTATTCGCGGCCAACACCCTGGAACGTAAACCCGAGACAACTGCATTTATATTGAGGAAAAAAACTACGGACTCAAGAAACTATATACAATATCATCATCATTCCATTCAAATGATTACAAAATACTGAAAACCTATTAGAGTCTTCGTTGAGAGATCGAGAAACATGATTTAAATACGATATTTTTAGACGGACGGAAAAACTGTATTCAAAAAAGATTACAGAACTTTCCAACTAATCTCTTACGTGGACAAAAATTCAATCACCTATGGAAAAAAATAAATTAAAACGGAATCCGAAGACAACACAAAATAATATTTTGATATAAATTCTTGTTGTTTTTTCTAGTTTTTCTTCTCCCATTTCTAACCCTTTTTATGTTTATCGACCAAAGGAGAACCAGTAGGATATGGTGGAGGGAGAAGGAAAATCTCAAGAGTACGGATAGAGGAAAAAAAGAAAAAATGGCTGGAAAATATTTTCCCCCAACTCAGTCATAATAATATTCCAAGTCCATGGCAGCATCCACACATACAGACAGCTCCAGCAGCCTTCACCCAGAAAGCCCGATTCCTATTGCGCGTTATCTCTTCGCACCCTCAACTTTGCAGGTGTAATTTTCTGCCGTTCCCGTCCTTTCGCCACATCATCCTTTTCGTACCCATCCCCATCGTCCCGGATCTCTCCGGGAAAAGCATCCGGGGAGGGGGGGGGGAGGGAAAGACATTCCTGGAATTCCATCCGGATAGTGTTTCTGCGGTGGGAGGAAGAGGCGTGGTACGTTTGGGAGAGGACACGGTGGCGTAGAGGGGACATACGTGAGTGCTGGAGGGTGGTTAGGTCTCGTACGTTGGATAGTAAGAAGCGGGGGGGGGGGGGGTTGGGCCCAAAAAGCGTTGTTGGTAGTGGTGGTGGTGGTGGATTAGCGTATCGTCCACCCCCAAAGGACGTAATCGATCGGACTTGGAGAGTTCTTGCTGTGCGATATTAGACAGAGTCCGGGAAAGTGGAGAGCCCCCCTGAAGTTGATGGAGGAAGGGGGGATCTCTCCGAAGATTCGACGAGAAGGACATCCATGGAAACCTCAAAGATCGTCTGCCTGTCGTTGGGAGTGAAGTTGGCATACCAAAAATGGTATCGGGGGGAGGGGGATCATAATTTCGACAGCGTCTTTCAGGGAATCGGCTCAGATATAACATGAACGTGTTTCGGTAGGATTCAAGATAACATTTTACGCATACATTCTCTTAACCCTTTCAGTACTGATGGTACCTTAAAGTAACATCAACTATTTAAACCCCGTAACATCCCTTACATACGTTGTTGGGTGTCGGTACTTTGAACTATGAAGGTTGTATAACAACCTTTCGATTACCAGATGACAGTACAAGTATGGGACTCTTAATATTCTACACTTTTGTGTAATGCAGTAATGCTCTGCTTTTACAAAATGTTCCCAAAGGCCGGCATTACACTGTGAATGTTTTAAAAAAGGTCTTCTATAAAAATTAAAAAATGCAACCAATAAGCGTATCGGTTACACCAATAGGCTTACTGGTTGTTTTTTTAAGTTTTGTAAAAGATCTTTTACAAATACAAATAGAAAGGCCACAATATTCAAATTGCCCAACAAGGTGGCTGAAAAAAAGATATGGATGCCAAATATAACCAAAATACCCAATATAATCTTTATAAGTTTTATCAAACTTTTATAGTGTATAATCTCGGATATACAAATGTATAAAAAACAAATTATGATAACTTTCTTCTTGGTAAAATAAATAAATATCCATTACTATGTATTATTAAAACATATTTGAATTGGTGTTTTTTATTATAAGCGTATAGTGCTGGCATTGACGTTTGCACACTGTTTTTGTTACTCACATGCTTGCACACGCTCTAGGCAGTGCCGCATGGGCCCACCCGGATACGGTCCGGGGGCCTAGAGTGCAGGGCCGTCTCAAGAGCATCATGGACCCCCGGGCAAATTGATTTTTCTAAGACCCACTTATCTGATCACAAATGCCTGCTTATCAATTCACATGCTTAATCTCGAAAATCTTAACCAGGTTAGGGGCTGCGGAAAAATAACTTTGCCCGGTGGCCCAAAGGTGTTAAGACGGTCCGGGCTCTAGACCACTGACTCACCTGGTCCCTCGCCCTGTAGGTCACTCATGCTCTTAAGTCACTCTTTTGCTCACTCACGTGCTTGCAAGCTCTTTAGGTCACTCGCTGACCTAGTCCCTTGTTGTCTGGGCAGAGGCGGATTTATTGAAGGTTATACAAATTTCCCCGCCCTTCTCCCATTCTGCCAATTTTCATGGCCACTCACTCCTCAAATTTGCCGCCCCTCTGAACTTGCCGTTCTGGCTATAGTCCGCTAAGCCCTCCTGTAAATACGCAACTGTCTATTGGTCGGGTTTATACAGCGTTCCATTAACTTGGCGTGTTCGGCTTTGTCGAGCGATTGACTTCAAGCAGACACTATCACTTTCAAATAATAATAATAGTGTATTTAATTAATTATAAAACAATAATTATCGAAACACTACACACTACCCTCGCTTACAGCGAGCCTTTTACGCCACCTCCTGCCTACACAAGAACCAACGTCTCTCCCCAAAAACCACGAGGTTTCTTTTTCTTTCTCCACGGAATACTTACTGTTCGTGATCTATTGATAGTAAACGATCTAAGGCAGTGTTTCCCAAAGTGGACGATGGAATGGTCCAGGAGGGCGGTGGAAGCTTTGGGTTTCGCATAGGATCGTATGGGTTGGTTTGAGTTGGGGGCGATGAGAAGAAAAAGTGTGAAAAAATGGTGAAGGAATTTTTTTTTTGGGAACTATGATCTAAAGCAGTGTTTCCTAAACTGGGCAATATCGCCCCCGGGGAGATGGAAAGGTCCGGGGGGGGGGCGGTAGAAGCTTTGGATTTAGTATAGCATTCCTATGATCTAAAGCAGTGTTTCCTAAACTGGGCAATATCGCCCCCGGGGAGATGGAAAGGTCCGGGGGGGGGCGGTAGAAGCTTTGGATTTAGTATAGCATTCCTATGGATTGGCTTGAGTTGGGGCGATGAGAAGAGTTTTTGAAGGAAGGGGCGATGGTAGAAAAAGTTTGAGAAAATCTAAGGTGTGTGTGTGTGTGTGTGTGAGCCGTAAGTTGTCGTCATCGTCATTACTACTATTACTTAGCCGTACATGCACCTCGTACACATACCTCTACGGAATTTCTAACGAATTGGTACATGCCGGGATGTAATTTCGTAATATATTAGCAGGCACTCCCCGTTAGCGGACGAAACTTTCGGTTCCATGATGTCTGTTATCGAGAGGTTCCGCTGTATAACTTCTTGCTTAAGATATTAGCATGATATAATTACTAGTTCCGAGATACCAATGTTAACCAATTCATCCATTTTCATTTCGACATGGAAAAACAAGAATATCAACAGGATCATGCCATCTACAAGTCGTATGACTGGAGCATGAAACCCTGGCTGTGGAACTGTCTTGTTGTAGTCTCAGTCAAGCCATTAACCTGTACACTTACAAGCGATTGGCCACTAATTTGGATGATCTATTTTTGACGAATCGGCGTTAAATATGGTAACCCCAACCTAATCATCTGGAGGATACACGAAGAAGCAGAAAAGACAGGCCAATAATGGGTGGAAGAAAATCCTTTATTTAGCGAGGACAGTACGTGTACACGTTCAAGGCGCTCAAAGTTCTTACCATCCACAGTTACGCAAGCTTCACAACGGCGACGAATTGATTGTCGAACCCTTTCAATAATACCCGGCATTTCGCGGACGTTTGCAGCTGCGACGGAGATTCTTGCGACGCAAATGGTAAGAACTTTGAGCACTTGTTGTGAAACTTAACGTGTACACGTACTGTCATCGTGTAAATTATCGCTAAATAAAGAGTTCCCCCCCCCATTATTGGTTTGTTATTTCTGCATCTTCGTTTATCCTCCAGCCGATCAGGTTGGGGTTTCCGGTGATACATTCCTATGGGATTGTTTCGTTTTTGTTTTCTACCTCTCCTAAAAGTTTGTACGTTGAGTTTTGAATCACCCTGTATAGTAGAAAGATACATGATATGTGAAAAAAAAAATCACTATCAGGGTATAGAAAAAAAGGAAGAGGGAAATAAATTATAGGGTTACAACAAAGCTTCTCGATGATGAAGAGAGAGGAAAGAAAACAGAGAACTTGTGTGAATTTACTCCACTGGCGTTTGGACGCAATATTAAGTCCTTGATCGTGAAATGGTTAATGTCTCACCAAGCTGCTCGGGATTCGATTTTAAACATAAGTCCTAGTCTTTATATACAGGGTGCATAGCAAACAGGGGGCTATGACATTTTACTGGCGAATCGTTGATCCTAGAGGTATATTTCCCATCAGAAAAAGTTTTCAAATAACGTGTAGTACTCAGATATGTCATTTACGTGTTTCAAGGAGTTGTGTAGTTATTAAAATAAAAAAAATTAACATTTTGTACAGTCCCCGTGTGCCCAAAAACCCAATTAGAAAGTTATTGCCCTGTCTCTCCTGATGCCAACGAAAATAATCTCGCTTTTTTCACAGGGAAAGGTCGAAGGTGTCGTCCTCCAAAAGTTTCGAAACAATTACCCCACTAATTCTACTCATTAAAATATGCCCAAAAATATAAATCTATCTGGCGGAATTATTATTGGGTCACTCAAAAAAAAAAATTAAATATAAATATTTTGAACACCAATAGAGGCCAAGAATGAATTTTAACCCCTACGCTTACAAGCGATTGGCAACCGATTCGGATGCTCTCTACTTGACGAATCGGCAATAAATATGGTAACCTTGTCCTAACCTAACCGCACGTTATAAAAAGGAAAAGGGGAACGGAAAAAGTAGAAGAGAAAAGGAAGAAAAAAAAACAAAGAGTTAGAGTTAAACAGTATAGCAGATAAGTTGATAAGAATGTATGTATACAAAGTAGATTTCTCTCTTCAGCCTCACCCCACCTGTTTTCTCTTTCACTCTCATAAGAAAGATACATATGTGGGGGGAAAAACCACTATCAGAGTATACAAAAAACCAATAGGAAAAAAAATGATAGGGTTGACTCAAAGCTTATCGATGATGAGGAGAGACGAAAGAAAACAGAGAGTGAACATGTATGAATTTATTCCACTGGCGTTTCGACGCAATATTACGTCCTTGATCGTAAAGTGGTTAAAATCCCGCAACCTTACAGTCATAGAGTGACGTAATTCAAGCAACCCATGATTAGGATTAAGCACAGACAGTTGAAAGAAAGAAAAAAAAGAGAGAAATAACTAGACCAGAGTTTTTCCAGAAAAAAAAAAGCAGGAGGAAAAAACAAGAGGGAAAAGAAGTTTTTTTAGATATCGCCAGGACACGCGCGAGAGGTGATAATTAGCCAACTGTTGTCATTTTTAGTAATTTTTAATAATAATTGCATTCTGCCGCTATTTTTTTGTTTTTATGAGTTTCTGGATGAGATGAATGCACTTGAATTTTTTCATAGTTTTTTGAGGATGGACCCTTTGGACCCTTTCCTCGTAATATTCACTGGGATAATCGAATTCGAAAAACGGAGGAAATTTGGAAAAAAAACAGCGTTAAATGCGGAAAAACCGTTTTACCGACATTTAATGCTGGGTTTTTTTCCAAATTTCCTTCGTTTTTCGAATATCTCTGAATATTGCACACTTAGATATGTGAAATTTTTTTAGTTGGCATCAGTTGGCATTCAACTTTTTAATTGGGTTTTTGGACACACGGGTTTGGTATAAAAGTTAATTTTTCATTTTTTGATAACTATACAACCCCTTGCAACACGAATCTGAGTTCGACACATGATTTGGATTCGTTTCCTAATTGGAAGTATACCTCTAGGAACAACAGTTCGGCAGTAAAATGCCATACCTCCTGTATGCTATGCACTCTGTATATATATATAACTATACGGAGATAGAATGGAAAATGAAAATTAATTAAATTCTCTTAAACGAATCAATAGTAATTCCTCATTAACGTACCTGCAATTTAAAATCCGATGGATTAATCCCATCCGAATTGGTCTGAATCTACGAGTCATAAATTTTTCGAGTGGATAACGATAAATCGTTTGAAGTCTTTAGTGGAAATCCATATGTCAACGATCGTCACTGAACATTTTATCAGGGGATTACCAGCATTTTAACGTGAACGCTGTGTGTGTGTGTGGGTATGATTAGGATTTCAAATATTTCATGGCATACAGGTTGGAAACACATATTTGATCAAATGTTCCCGGAAGGAAAGAGAATACAGAAAATACATATACAGAATTCTCGAGAAGGAATGTCATAATTAACCCCCCCCCCCCCCCTCAGGCAGTTATAATTAAACTGACACAACTCAAACCTATGCAGTGCCTGTTCTGGTGGACGTATTTCGTTGGAACTTGGCATGTAGGTTATGTGGACCATGGGGGGAAAAGAAAACGGTTATATGTATATATATATATATATATACATATATACAGGGTGGGCAAAAAGTCCGTAGAAACTTTAAAAATTCATAAAAACCGGAAAAATAATCGAAATAAAAAACGGTTTCAGGGTTGGCATCGCTAAGTCACGGGAATTTTTTAAAACAGAATTTTTTAGCATTCCGAAAATTTTCATCAGTTCTATAAGTATTTTGCATGTATTCTGAATTTTCATGATTCTCATTTTCGGGGGGGGGGGGGGCTCCGCGTTTTATAAGGCTGGGCCCTGTACACAGAGTGCCAACTCTTATCGTTGTCCCATGGCTATTTTCTGAACCGTTGGTTTTAGAGCCAACTTCAATTAGATAAAATGTTTCAAATGATGTCTCCCATTATATAAATACCGTTCAAATGAAAAAAATACTAATGAAAATTTTTTTCTCCCGATTTTTGAATTCTAATATCTAATATCACTTAGAAACACGGGATTTTTTTTTTTGGCCTTAGGGGAAACAGGGCAACAACTTTCTAATTGGAAAAGGGGGGACTGTATACAAATTTAAATTTTGTAACTTTTTTATTAATATATATATTTCTTTCATTTGAACGGCATTTAAGATGATGGGTGGCCTTATTTGAAACATTTTTTCTAATTGAAAGTTAGCTATAAAACCAATGGTTTAGGAAATAGCCACTGGAAAACGATAAGACTTATATATCTAAACGATAAAGTTATTAAAAAGATTATACGCCCAGCATATAAATAGTTCAATTTTTGATTACCAGGTGAAAAAGGGGCGCTTTTTTTATATATTGCAGTTTACTTTTTTCCCTATAGCCCATATAACGCTGTAAAACATACGAAGGTTTTCAAACGCTGGCTGTGCGGAGATGAATTTAGGAAAGAGAGAAAATTCAACTGCCCTTGCTGATAATCGAACACACGTCCTCTCACTTACCGGGTGAGCGCCCTAGACCACTAGACTACAAAGGCAAATGATTTCAATTTTTCCTTGGAGCTCGTGTGCACTGGGCGGAACCGTACGTGGACAGTCTGACCTAACTCAGGCCAAAGCTCACAATTGCTGACACTTGCCACCAGATGGCGGCGTATCCGAGGATAAAACATATTCATGGTACATACATGGGGCATACTTGTATGGTGTTTCACTGGCGAACCATTGATCCTAGAGGCATACTTCCAGTTAGAAAAAATATCCAAATAACGTGTAGTATTCAGATATGTCAATTGTGTTACAAGAAATTATATAGTTCTAGTATTATATAGTACTAAAATAAAAATGTTAACTTTTCATACGGACACCCTGTACCTAATTACAAAGTTGTTGCCCTGTCTCTCATGATGCAAAAAAAAATCCACTTTTCTAAGTGCGATATTCTCTTAAATATTCGAAAGTTGGGGAAAAAAACAGTGTTAAATACGAGTAAACCGTTTTATCCGCATTTAACGCTGTTTTTTTTCCCACCTTTCCTCCGTTTTTCGAATTCGAATATCTCAGTGAATATTGCTCTTAGAAACGTGAACTTTTTTGTTGTTGGTATCAGGACAGACAGGGCAACAACTTTGTAATTGAGTTCTTAGGCATAAAGTGTCCGTATAAAAAGTTACAATTTTTATTTTAATAACCATACAACCCCTTGCAACACGAATAACACATCTGAGTACTATACACGTTATTTGGATACTTTTTCTAACTGGAAGTATGCCTCTCGGGTCAACGATTCGCCAGTGAAAAACCATACGCCCTGTTACCTATGCACCATGCATAACATATAAATATACCGTGTTTCAATGAAATACGTCCACCAGAACTGGGGGAAGGGGGCAACTGCCCCTAGGGAGGAAAAATTCAGGGGGTGGCGGTTTTAGGTGAGAACAAAGAAAACTCGTACAAAATTATCGAATTTAAAAAACATCATGTTTGCCCCGAGCAGCAAAATTTCTATTTACGGCCCTGGGTGCTACATAGATCTGAGTAGCGCCAGGCCCGTCATTTAGAAAATACACATAAAATGGTATATATATATATATATATATATATATATATATATATATATATATACATACATTGAGTACATGTGCTTTGCCCCCCCCCCCCTGGAAAAAGTTGAAATGGGCCCTGAGTAGCGTCAGTTAAAGTAAGACAGCTCTGTGAGTAGTGTGATTATACTGACACTTCTCTGACCTATATAGCGCCGTTTTGGTGAACGCATTTCGTTGAAACTTAGTAGATACGTTATATGGACCATGAGAAAAAGAAAACTGCAGTAAAAAGCGCCACTTTTTCACCTGGTGGTAAAAACTGAACTATTTTTTATTACTTTTTTATTACCGTTCTCTTTCTCCCCCCCCCCCCCCCTGGTCCACATAACCTACACACCAAGTTTCAACGAAATACTACGTCCACCAGAACAGGCGCTACATAGGTCTGAGTAGTGTCAGTTTAATTATAACCATCCTGTATAAAAAAACCTTGTTAACAAAGTATATAAGACGCTGTTTTAACAACATGAATTCTTCAAACCGGAGATACTGAATCAGCAGCGTTCGAAATCATTGGTGGTCCGCTGGTCAGAGACCACTGATTACACAATCGGACCACCGAGAGAAAAAAAACTGGTCCCGGGGACCGGTAGCGAAAACTTTGCGGCCCCCTTCCGCGGTGATGCATTGATCGCGGAAGAATCTATTATGGGAGAATTACCGATCCGCAGTGAATTTTTTATGGCTTTTTGCACCCCCTTGTCCCCTTGGTGATATAGCAGTCTTCGAAATGCTAATATATTTGGGAAAGTTAATTATTATTATTCAGAAGAGATTTTTTTTTTTTTCAGAGAACATTTAGCGGACCAGTGATGATGTCTGCGGACCAGCAGGTTCTCGAATTCACTGTGAATTTTATTTGCCAATTCTAACGCTGCTGAATTTTCCCTGAAATGAACCCAACCAAGATATACAAGTTCGTGTCGGGAAGGAACGAAAGTACCATTACGGTTAGTCGTGGGGTTTACATTGGCACATCACCATCTGACAACCAACCGTTTTCCCTGTAGAAAACCAGCAATAAAAGAACAAACATACAATAACCTCACCAAAGAAAAGTAGAAAATTTCAGTTTATCATTGCCCAAGCACCATCTCTAGGGATGAAACCAAACTATAATCAAAATCCTCTCCATAGAAAACTCAATGAAGTTTTCATTGATGTTGTGAAATAATTTGGATTATGGATCTTCGCAGTGGCATGCATTTCATTGACCAACCATAACTTCGCGACATTTAGTCTTTCATCAATTTACTGCCGTTTCACTTCCTTATGGGAATAGGCGGTACGAGAGAAGATGGCGTCCACGAGGAATCGCGAGTTTCTGCAGTAGTTAAATACAATAAAAGAATATGGTAGAATTGAAATATAAGGCAGAAAAGTAAACTAAAAAAAATGAAGTCAACCACTGAATCCAATAAAACGATGTGGCAAAGCTTTCAACTAGCAATCAGATGCTATTTTAACATCTTGTTAGTGGGAGAAAGAACGACTAGAGGTGCATTTTTTTCCCACCAAAATTTACTCGTAAAATGAAAAAAAAAAATGGCTGCACATACAGGGGAGGAAAAAAAAAAAGATAAAAGGAGTTAATACTTTATCAACGAAATGTCACAAAAAGCAGGCAAAAAGCCAGCAGGCAGATGAGACATCACAAAAGTCTTGATACATCTCATCAAGTTTCTTCTACTCCACGACCTCGCTCCCGAAACGGAACGATATAAATTTAGGCTTCTAAAGCGAAACAAGAGCATGTAAGATAAGTGAGTGACTGATACAGCAGCTCCTGTTCGCTTACTGTTGTGTCTTGTCTACGGTATCTTCAGAAAATCTTCTAGTCATATAAAAGATGGTTTTTCAATGATGAAAATTGACACGATTGAGATTCGTATAATCTTGAACCATTCACAAACTTGTGGTGACACATTTTGGGCATGTTACCCATAGAATCTCATAAAACATTATACTGACAGTTGAAAGTCCTTTCTCTCATGGTAGGCTCTCGCCGATATCAATACCTCTTCCACAAGATCTTCAGACTCTTTCACAAATCGGAAAATAAGTAAGGTCTTAGCCTTAGGTAACTCATATCGTGCACCTACAGGTGATTGACCAACCAAAATTAAAGATTCCGTCAGAGATTAAACCAGAGATGGGACAGCAATTGTGGCTCTATTCCTTATGAGACACTTAGAATCATGATTAACGAAAATTTTATTACTGCTGAGCATTTATTTAAACTCAACTGCTGGTTTTTGCCATTCCCGTATTCTGTCACTAATTGAACTAGGTTTTAGAAAGCTTCAAAGACATGAGGATTGTGCATCACAATGAAGAAAGTTACTATGACACCCACAAGGAGTAGAAAAACTGTCACGTGGCTTAAAATTCACCAAACAATGTGCATGCCTTCTTCACCTCTATAGCCGGTTCCGTCAAAAACCATTAGATTGCGCCGCTCGGCATCGCTTAGCGCAGCGGGTCTGGACACGGATTAGGAGAGGCCACTGCGCAGATACATAAAGTTTTACACAGATACGTATTTTCGTCAAAAAAAAAAGCGCGAACGAGATTAGAATTCCACAATCGACAATGATGTTTGAGTGCGTCAAAATCAAGACTTATAAACACCATAATACAAAGTATTTGTTTTGTATGGATAAATTGGAAAATGCCTCGCTAAGAACGGGGAATGAACGTAATTTTTACTCATCTCCCTCCACCATGTTGAGGCAAGTGTAAAAGAGTCCTCCTGTGAAAAATCGAAAAGGAGAGGACTCTTACCCGGTTCCGCTCATCTCATCCCCCCCCCATCCCTGGAATAGACATCATCTCACTCACATCCACACACACACACTCACATATACTGCCTCCATCTTTACCACATCCATCTAGAGCGTCTGCTGTCTCACACTCTAAACCCACCATCACTACCACTACTGCAGCACTTTGGCTCCCACGTGGAAAAGTCCTCGCTACACTTCCTCCTCGCTCCAGAAAGAGAGAAGATAGAGAGGAGCGTGTCCAGCTGTAATTGCGCATTCCAGGCATTCCTGGTGCTCTTTTGTCCAAAAGGAAAGGAAGGGACAGCGATCAGGATGAATGGGAGTCAGAGAGAACGAGAGAGATGGCGGGCAATATATACATGATGCTGGGCGCTTAGAGAGAGAGAGAGAGAGTATGAGGTGAAACTTGGATGCAGGCGAATCGCTCTTTGCCAAGTCTGAATGAAATACGAACTCGGTTAGGCGAGCACGAGTGTTTACATGCATGCATCAACACAACACGTAGAAGCTTAGTTTTACGCTTGAGTGATGTCCACGGGGAATACAAACATTTACGAGTGAGCGTCTGTCGTGCCTTCAACTGTTCATGAGATTTTTCCATTGGCTTCTTTGGGAAATGAACACGCCACATTTCTCGCCCCTTAAGAGAAATTGGTAACAATCCTTCCGAGGTGCGTTTGTTCTCCAGAAAATCAAGATTTGAAAGGTGAAGGGTTCATCCTTCGACTTCATTTACTTCATTTTCATCTGTGTATTTACCGAATCGGTTTATCATTCGGGTAATTATTTCAGGAATCTTTGCTCAATTACTTCAAGGCGGTGTGGGACATGATAAAAGAGAACACTTGGTCATAATTTTCGCTGCCAGGAAAATCGCCGATAGTGTGGTTCTAATTATTACTGGCCTTGGACTGGACTTTACAGTCGGAGATATATTTCTGGAAAAAGATTCACGTATACCTTTAACATCGAAACAAACTTGATGATAAGCTTCAACTAACCAAGGGTGACCAGATGTCTGTATTTTGAAGACTGCCCATGCCCGTGCCGTATTGTGTGATTTTGTGACGTTGGTTATACTCAGGTTCGTCCTACGTCCCCGTTTTGGTGAGAATAAGGCAATATTTTGGTTATTAAGAAGTCACCGACGAATAAGGAAAATATACGAAAAATACAAAAACTCCTAATGCATTTCGACACACAGTGGGCGTCGTTTGCAGAGGAAAAAATGTTTAACACCACTAATCACGCCGACCGAGGATCCCGCGTGGGTTGGATATCAAATCTTAGCTCTCGGTTGCTCAACGGAAAAAAGTACGCCTGTTCACTTGAGGCGTCGTGGTCAGGATGAAGCCGATAGCCTGCGTGTAAGACTAATGCAGCGCCCCTGATTGGACGCTTGCGAAATGGCGCTACCAGAATGATATTCGAATTTTCTTAGAATCCCCTCTCGTGATGAATCTAAGCTATGGCGTTGCGTTCTGGGGTGTTGATTTATTGTCGTTTATTAATATATTTTTGAAGGCCCGAATATATGCGCCTTCGTAGAAATCTAAATCAGCTGTGGACTTTACTTTGTGGAAAAACTCTCCCTTCCTGAAATTTGAATCTATTACCCTCTTGCCAACAGTGAGCGGCGATGTTGGTAACAAATATATATATACACACGGTCAGTTATCCCGGTGTCCGTACTTTATCAGTTGAAAATTTTGTAACCCTATTGAGAAGACTTCAGATTAGCCAATGATTCAGTTTTTGCTTCAAAATTGACAATGATTTCCTTATAACGGTTTTGTTATAATCGTGGTAATAACAGGATATTTAATCGAGACGTAATGTTGGATGCCAATTGGCAAAAAATTGGTTGAATTTCCCGCTTTCATTTCAAAGATATGTGGTCAAGAATCGTTATCCATACTTTGTGAGTTATAAATTCCTAACTAAGCTCTCCAGATTGCTCATAAATAAAGAATAGACACTAAAAACTACCAAATGGCCTCATGAGTTATGGCATCTTATATTATGGGACGAGATGGCGATCATGGAGATATAATGATTATCTTTCTTCTGATTTCCTTCCAGAACTTTTAAATGATAAAATCTCCGTGATCTTTGACCAAGAATCCTTGGAAAGATTTCAGGAGGTCAACAAGCTCTGATGAGAAACGGTCAACTCAATCCTATAACATATACTGAACACTATTCCGGAAAGGAGTCAGTGTCTTTCACTATTGGTGCAAGAGGTTCGTAAAACGCAAAAGTTTGAAAAACCCCTGTTAGACAAAATACAGGGTTTCCAGTCCAAAGAGTGTACTTAATCAATATGAATTACATTGTGATATTGATGGCTTCCATACCAAATAAATTTCACGCTGTTTTTCAGACCCACTACTGCAGCAAAGGAGTAGTAACAAGTTTATCTGGTAAGCTTATCCATGAAAAAATACATCACGAACTGTAATGTTATAAACGACAGAAAGGTTCAAATTTTCTATTTTAGCACTCTCTTGCAGAATGTGAACATGATGCACAACTTACATTCCATGGATCCACTTTCCATATTCAGGACAATTGGAAATGGAATACATACCAACAATCCAAGCTGGTATTTATTGATATTCTTCCAGCACTTACCTTGGAAACTTCTTTCCTCAAACTTTTACAATTCTCGATGGACCTATTCGTCTTGAAATTTTACAAATGCTTACCGGTTCATGATCCATAAAGGATTGTTGTCAAAAATAGTATCTAGAAGACAAAGACTCTTTTGGAAACTGGCTAAAAAAAGAATGGGTTTAATTACGTAATCACGTATGTGCTTCATACGCAACTACTATGTGTTGAAGAAAGCAGTGGTTCCATTCATCCAACCTTTAGAATATGAGCCGTTGCGACACGAAGAAAAGACTTTGTCCGTAATTACGCTCGTATATATAAAGAACCTACTTCATATTTTTCTCTCCATAAAGAATAAAAAGAAAGGGATTGGCCATCGTCCATCCAAAGCCACTCGAAGATCGTCAAGTGAACAACCGAAACTCGGCTCTCACAGTAGCTCAACTACACTTGGTAAAGAAGATGTTTTATCTACCAGGGACCATTAACTATCGTGTTATCTTATTAATGGGAAATCAATAAGGACCGATATTGGCGAGACGACATTCTTCCCGTTTGAGGGGGCCATCCACAAAATGTATCTGAAGAAAAATGTGATTATACAAATCGAATCGGAGGTGATCGCACACGGTGACTTACCGTACATCTTGCCTTCGTCAGAGAGAATGATTTTGCGTCGACCACACGGAGGGTAGATGGCCAAGGCCTCCTGGAAGCTCTGTTCAATGTCGGGACTCCAAACTCCTTCGGCGTCGGTGGAGCTGAGGTCATTCTTTCCACTACCCCCTCCTCCGCTGCCGACACCAGTGGAGGAATCCTTGGAATCACTATCCTCAGAACCATTGAGATCTGGAGGTGGAATGGACGGTGGCGGTAGATGAGCCACGGACGGTGGGGCCCCCAGTGGTGGAGGGCCCGTCGGGGGCAAAGTAGATATCCACGGTGACGAAATTTTGGCAGTTGGCTCTGAGGCAACGTACCCTGAAAACGGAAATATTATAACGTTAGTACAGGGTATATTATTTCAAAATAAAACATGTGTCTGTAATGCATTAAAAAAGACAAACCTGTGAAGTCTATTTACGGCATTATTATATGATAACAACCATAATATTCCTACACGAAACGAATAGATGGCGTCATATCCATGCCCCCCCCCCACCTCCCGCAGCAGGGCCCTTAGGCTGGGATCGTTGGCGGGGTTTCCCCAAAACCAGCCTTTCACGGGCTCCTCTATGGTTACTTTATAGTGTGAAAAATAAAAAAAAAAGTGATAAGAATATCATTCCGGGCCAAAGGGCTAGAGCCCTGTTAGCTTCTACCTTGTGAGGACCGTGATCATATCTGATATTTGTTGAACTCTGGATGTAATCAACACTAAAATCCCCCGAGTTCCTTATATTCTTGCACAATCAAACGAATTAAAGCCAGGGAGTCCCAACTTCATCGCTGTATTTTTGCTTCTGAACTTATAGAACATACAAGGACCAAAAAAGAATGCTGAAACCTTACCGTTCAGTCATTAGTCCTTTCTCTAGATCAGCGTTTCTCTACCGGGGTTCCGCGAGAAATAGTAATGAACAACAGTGCAAATTGTTTTTGCCATCTTGTAAATAACATGGATATTTTTTCAAGGGTTCCTTAGAATAGCAACCAACAATCCTTCGATCGCGAGTTCTACAATGGCCGGTCGCGGGACCACTTTTTCCGACGATTATTACTGTAGAAATTTGTAGAAGCCTATTGCGAAGATACAGTCGGCACCACTTAATCGGGTAACGGATAAAATTCTCTGGAACCAAAATTTCTCCCATAGAGAAAATGTTAGTTTTTTTTTTTATGAGAACAATATATATTGTACAAAAAATAAGGAAGGAAATTTTTTCAAGAAGCCGACTTGGCTCATACTGGCAATCACAACATCGTAGAGTTACTATTTACAGAAAATTCAGCACAATTATAATAAATAATAATAATGATTATATATAATAAATAAAAGGGGGAGGGGAGAACATAAAAAAAATAATGTACATGTAGTTGATACATATACTGTTCCTCGCTTAACAGAATAATTTTAACTTTACTCGCTTTAACTCGCTTAACAGAATAATTTTAACTTTTCGGAATAAAATAACTTTTCTCCGCTTAATACAATATTCCGACAGACAAGGAAAATTTTAAATATACCGGCAGCATAGCTACAATAGCTAACGCCTCTTCTCCACAAATTACTCGCGAACCGTTGATCTTAGAGGCATACTTCTAATTACAACAAATATCCACGTCATATATCAAATATCCATATTCAGGCACGTCATTCATATTGCAAGTTGCTGCTTAGTTATTAAAATAAGAAAACTAACTTTTTACACAGTCACCCTGCCTTAAAGCAACGACGGAAACCCAATTAAAAAGTTTCTGCCCTGTTTATTCTGAGGCAAAAAAAAAAAAAATCCACGTTTCCAAGTGCAATATTCACTGAGATATTCGAATTCGAGAAACGGAGCAAAGTTGGAAAAAATCAGCGTTGAATTCGGGTAAAACGGTTTTTCCGCATTTAGAGAGCAGTTTTTTTTTTCAAATTTCCTCAGTTTTTCGAATTCAAAATATATCATTGAATATTGCGATTAGAAACATGGAATTTTTGTTGTTGTTGGCTTCATAAGAGACAGGGCAACAACTTTCTCACTGAGATTTTGAGCACGCGGGGACTGTATAAAAAGTGAATTTCTTTATTTTTTCATGTATACGACCCCTCAAACAAATTTTGATACTTTTAAGTAACTGCGCGTCATTTGAAAACTTTTTTGTAACTGAAAGTAGGTTCCTATAAAGTCAACGGTTGCAGAGACATCCGCTGTGCAAACAATTTGCGCAGTCTGTACACATAATATTTCCAATTAGATAAAACATTAGAAAATTAATTAGAAAATCTGCACAAAATGTCTTGAAATTAGAAGTAAAAGATCGCGAAAAGAACGGCTGTTGAGTTTTCGCCACAAATAAAGAGTTTTGGATGCAAAAAAAAATCTCTGATTTCGCCAAACTGAAATTGCCAAAGGAGTATGGAATTTTTCAAGCTCAGGTATCAAGCATTAAGAAAAAGTCTGATGAAATAGAAGATGCGATTATATATATAGTGAAGAAACTTGATCAGAAGACGGGAAGACAGAATCTAATATCGACGGTGTCGATATTTCCTATTGCAATGGTTTCGTGCTGAACCAAAAAGGCAATAATTAACGGTGCCGTGATTGCACAAAAAACAGAAGAAATCGCCAGATTTTGAAAACCGTGTAAGTTTTTCTGCTTCAAAAGGATGGTTACACAGGTAGCAACAAAGGTACAATTTGATGTTTAACCCTAGAATGCTAACTAAAAAGAAAAAAAAGCTGATAAAAACTGCATGGTAACTGCCTATGCCTCTACATCTCTGAGACATAGTTAGTATTCTACGGTTAAGTCACTGCAAACCGTATAAGACATTTTACAAACTATACCTAACGGTGTGAAACGGCAACTGTGAATTGTTTCCCCGCTTAATCGGATATTATGTGCTGGAACCGTCGATATAAGTTCAAGCGGGTCCGACTGTATTTGCAATTATACTCAAAATATTGGTTATATTATGAAAAAAAAGGTAAAATATTTTTCAGTAGATTTTTAGTGATTATTTGTAGGAAATGAAACCCCCATGCATCGGAATATATACATCATTAGAGAGCAAAATAGTCACAAAGTATATCGCCAGGTTAATTTGGTTGGCGACCCCTACTTTGGAACACGGATATTATTTCAACGATTCCGCAAGGGTAAAAAGTTGAGAAACGCTGCTCTAAAAAAAGCAATAAACCATCACAGGAGAGCATCAGTCAAAGTTGCAAGCTACGAACATGTTTTTTCAATGTCCCGGTGTGTGCGTTGCACTATCTAATAAAGCTCTAAGGAGTTTAACCCTTTGACTGACGATGACGAGTCTGTAAAGCTCCAGAATATTCAAGTCTGTAGTATGGAAAGTCACCAACAAGTGATAGTAAAATAATATAATAATATAGCAAGTTAGGGGTACGAAGTACAATTGGCTGGATACCAAGCGAAGAGGAATTTGGGAAAGAAAATTCAAATTCTTCTGTGGGGAATCGAACTACCAACCTCCGGAGCTGTCCGAGCGAGTGCTCTACTATTATAAGCTAATTTAATTTAATTTCTTCCCGTTAGAATAGTATGTTCTTTACATCAGTGTTTCTCACCCGCCGGTCCGCGGCCCGGTACTGGGCCACGACTGATCTGCCGTTTCATTTTCCCCATTCATGTTCCGTTAATCATGTGTTTGACCGGGCCTTCCACTTACAAAAATAAATGATACCGGGCCGGGGTTTCCAAAGGTCGAGAACCACTGCTTTACGAAGCTATATATAAAGGGTGTCCATTCTTAGCTTTGTCCAATGGCTATGAACCGTTGATTTTAGAGACAACTTTGAGTTAGAAAAAATGTTTCAAATGATGTCGCTCATCATCCTAAACGCCGTCAAATAAAATACAAAAAATCAATAAACAAGATTACAAAATTTAAATTTGTATACGGTCCCCCGACAGACCAGTCACGACCCAGGCTCTGTCCCTCCCGGGATATAAGCCTTCTACCCTTGCGGGTTGGGTCGCGCTGGGGAGTATATATACGGTCCCCCAGTCCTCTAACTTCTAATTGAAAAAAAATGTTGCCCTGTGTCTCCTGAAACCATCAGAAAAATTTCCATGTTGCTATGTGCAATTTTCACTGAGATATTTGAATTCGAATAATGGAGAAAATTTGGGGGGGGGGGGGGGAAATAGCAATGGAAAACGCTCTTTTCCTTCATTTAAGCTGGTTTTTTTTTCAACATTTCTCCGTTTTTTTGTATTCAAATATCTCAGTGAATATTGCACTTAGGAACATGAAAAAAAATTTGGTGGCCTTAGGCAAGATAGGGAAACAACTTTCTAATTGAAAATTAGAGACTGGGGGGACCGTATAAAAATTTAAATTTTGTAACTTTCTTATTAATAACTTTTTTTTCATTTGAACGGCATTTAAGATGATGGGTGGCATCATTTGAAAAAATTTTCTAATTGAAAGTTGGCTATAAAACCAACGGTTCAGGAAATAGCCACTGGAAAACGATAAGAGTGAACACCGTGTACAGTAGAACCTCTCGATAACGGACACCCATGGGACCAAAACTTCTGTCCGCTATTATGGAGATATGATATACAGTAGATCCTCGTTTATACGCCTTTCACATTTATACGACGTTTGGCTTCGGTCGCAATTGGTTCCTATATGTCATTGTGTGTAAAAGTGATACATACAACGGTGGTTGCGCATAATCATCAATCGTCTCGATAAAGAAAGTATTATTAAATTTCACTACATTTATCTCTTTTACCGGCGGTTATGCATCATTTCTAAATAAAGTTGGAAAGTCTGATGAATATAAAAAAAATTATAACTTTTCTTCCCTTAATTAAACCAATTAATTATTTTTCCCGTACATGATACGCACTACACGCATTTCGTAATAAAAATTGAATTAAATTAAAATAAGTGCGAAGAAGGTAAAACAATATCATTATCAGTCTTGTAATGTGTTGGCTTTCTTCACAAGTATCAACATGTGCAAACAAAACCAACATTACCATTCAGAATCAGCATCCTGGACCATAGTCATGTTCAGTAAATTAAGTAATTTAATTGGCGGATTATTATTTACCAATACGAGCTTGGTATTATACATGATCACTGTTAAATATAATAAATTCTCGATTTATGAATAAAAATTCACAAATTAGAGTTTGCCTGATTTCACTGTCCGCTATCGGGGCGTGAAACGCATTAAAGCCATATTCTACGGGACAGGGGATCAGAAAAGCGTCCGTTAATGGGAGGTGTCAGCTGACGGGGAGTGTCCGTTACGGGAGGCTCCACTGTATATAGAATGTGTGTTGTGTGTGTGAGCTCATCTTAAAAAAACCACAAAGCGGTATCAGAGAAGGATTAGAATAACAAAAGAAGTCCATATTTGCAAGAACAACAACGAAGACAATTGCATGCCAAAATGTCAGCACAACAACAGTATTCTCACTTTTCAAACATCTCACAATGTTATACAAAAATACAACAAATCAAGCAGTATGTTAACTCTCCAGGACTGCAACGGACACTATAACATTTCAAGCAACGTATGTTTCATTAACAACAATTGATATGCTATATTTCGGCGCACGTTTAGGTTCACGAAACATGAAAACACCGCTAACAGAAGTTTCTGGAACCGTTACGGCACAAAAGAAATAATGAAGGTTCAGTAAAGAGACCGCGAGCTTCTGTTGTTGTCGATGAAAATAAATAATCTAATTATTTCATTGGCCTTAAGGTCTCGTTACAAAGAATAAGAGGAACAATAAAAGAAAAAGGAAAATGGCGACGGACGCGCGGTGCCAAAAAGTCAAACCTCATAACAATCCTAGACTATCCCAGCCATCATCTTAATTAAGAATCATTCGATGCTCGCACGAAGTTCATTAGTGGACAAATTATTCCTATTAAAGAAAGGCTCCAGCGAGGCACACAATGCTAACGTCTCTTTCTGCGTTCGAGGCATGATGACTTATGGGTAGGATGCACATACACACACATATATATCCAGTTAATACCCGCGACGAGGCAAAAGAAAGAAACCCCACATTATGTTCCACATATACATACATACGGGCAACAAAAAAATGTCTACCACTCAACACAATGTCACCGCTGTTGTGGACGGTAGTTCCGAGGAAGTGGCGATTCAGTGACACAAACGCTACCTTTTTCGGTCACGCAACACGTTGACCACTTCAACGAGTGATTAATGCCACAACGTCACGCTATGGAATAGAAAAACCAGGAAAAAGGGAGAAACGTATAAAATATATGTATTACGAATACGCAAGGGCAGGGATACGTATATACCATGCACACAAACGATGCATATCATGGCCTGCCGGTAAGAGACATATATAAAAAAGCGGTGATTAAAGCGGGGAAATTTCTGCAAGGAATCAAAAAATATTGCCGGAAGGAAACCAACACATCACACCAAATTCCTGCCATTTTTATGTTTCGGACATGATAATTTGGAAAATCTAATAACACGAGCGATGAGTCAGTAATTACGGAGGACAAGGCAAAGCCCTCGCGATTCCCGCTCGTGCTGAAAAACCCTTACCAAAAGGAAAAACGTGCACGTGCTGGGTTTTTAATGCCTACTCGTAGTTTTTTAATCAACGGGCGATATCGAAAAGAGATAAATTAATGCAAAGTATGGTTTGTGGACATCCTCAGGGTAGTTCAAACGACGACGTCTAATTCCATCTTTCGAAAGGCCCCCGAAAACCCACCAAGTTTGTCCAGATAGACTCGATTTTGAAACTAAATGATAAATTTCAATCATTTCTTGTAATTCCAATACATACTTGATCACTTATACTGCATTAGGGATGCCCAACCTTTTCGGAGAGCAAGAGCCACCAAAGTGATTTGATAACCAGTCGAGCGGCTGTCGCGGGCCTCAATGAAATGGAATATTTCATAATTTTGCAAAAAAAAAAAATTAAATAGTGTAATAAATTTTTAAAACTGAAATCAGATCATCATTTTTCGTGAAACCGATATATCTCCGTTCAACAGTTCCAAATCAAATCTCTATTGATTCACCAATAACCTCTTGGCATCCATAGTAGAAACAACTGCGGTAAGTTCCCGATAAGGATGTCCTGATTGGAAGAAGGATTTAGTTCTATAAAAAGGACTAGTAAAAAGTGATTGTATTTCAGGTTAAATGTCAGTCATTCCTAATTCACATTTTTATCAATTAATTATCCTATGAGGACGGCTATGAGAGCTACATCTCGCTGAGGGCCATTGGTTGAACATGTAAGCTTAACACTATAACTGGGAGGAAGGGACACATAACAATAGTCTTAATACACCAATCCCACCAGGAACAGCTACGAAATTCCCCAATTCTATCATAGAACGTGCACGAGTCCATAATCTGTCGACACTATTGTGGAAAAAGTATTAGCCACTGCTTATCCATAGTCGTGTTGATGAGTTCGAAAGCACACAAACTTCGTGGAAAGTCTTTAATACATAAAATTTAGAAGTGAGAAATCAGGTTTGAGTTCAATACCTTGTAAAAACCTTGTATGGCTTGTTGAAATAGCCATTGATAAAGTCTGAGGTACCAAATAAAAAGGAGGACTTACTTGTATTGAGAGATTGAATATCCAATATCACAAACCAAGACACAAGATCACACACAAGTACACAAACAGAACAAGATATAAGGCGAGAAGTCTCTGCAGGCGACGCAACCAACCTACTCGGGTCGAGTCGCGGTTCTTACAACCGAAAGAAAGCAAAATTAAGATAGCACCAAATGAAATGCATCGAACCGAAACCGAAACTAACTTGGAGCCTCACACGCGAACCAAATTGCGAGTAAAAAAGAAAAGACATTGAAAAACACTTTATTCGGTGCAAGTGAAAATTCCAATGGCGCTCACGGATTAAAGGATTTCCAGGTTAACAGGTAATCAGTTTAAGCCCTCGTTTAATATATTTCAATTTTCTTAAACCAGACAGAGAAGGAGAAGAGTTTTTTTTTTTATACGATTCGTTGACGACAGTAATGCCGAAGCTTTTCAATTTTGGACAATAAGAAGACGCACACACACACACTCGTTTACGTACGCGGACAAAAGACTACGAAAAGAAAATGCAAATTTTAGTTCCCTTTTTCACGTTAATTTTTTTCTTTTACAACAGAACTTGAAGAGTTGACAGACGAGGAGGCTTCACTTTTGAAGCAGGTCATGCGTTAGGTCATGACATACATCGTTTTTTTCAAAAATTAATGTAGAGTGAACCAATCGATGTCTTTGTTCTTTTTACCCTCCGTAGTAAACATTTAGTTGTCAACGATATAATTCTCGATGTTGGCTGCCTGATATGCAACAAAATTGACGCTGGGACGGATATTTCACCGGCGAAACTTAAGGGAATTCCAGCATGGACGATCTGGTTATAGCTTTTTAAGATTTCGATAGTACAATCTATATCTAATACAGTGGACGCTCGATTTCATGAACCTCCAGTTTACGAACTGGTCCTATGACCCGAACAGCATGCCATATAGCTAATGTTAAAATCAGCTCTATTTTACGAATTTCGTTTTTCTTCCGCTATTTTAATTTTTTGTTACTGTATTTTTTTTTCTGGCAGCTTCCGAGTTCGTTGTAATCAAAAGTAGACTTAAATTTGGACGTTCTACGTGTCTTAAGAGAAAATAAAGGAAGGGTTTGGGGGATATATATTATATATAGAGAGTTCACTAATTTGTCATCAGTCGCAAACATGCAGGTGTTATGCGAACAAGTGCCAGGAAGGAGAGTTCGATTGTTGACGGGTGACCATTAAGTGAAGCTGCTTTGACAACGTAATTCACTCTATGTGCATTATGATTGGATGAACACTGGTGGTTTGAGAAACGGTATGATACATTAGCGTATCGATAAGGCCATTTCTGAGTCGTGAACTCTTTTTCGGACAATTGCTTTTCGTTTACTTTCCTCTTCGCAATATCAACATGACGGAAAAAATTGTGCTTGACAGTGAATGAAAACAAAATATTTTGTAAGTAATTAATGTGCGAACTCTTTCAAAAACAGAAATTGCGAGACAGTAAGGGATTTCAGAAATTACATTGAGTTCTCTGTTCAAAGATCAGCAAAAGAACGTTTCTGTAATAAGTGGTTCCACCATCTCCCGAAAATATTCAGGGAAGTCATATTCACGTGAAGTGTTATCCTACATCAATTCCATGGAATCTTATAAGTATATATCAAAATGCTGCGATGAAGCAAACCAAAAAAAAGTGATTTTTTTTTTGAAAATCATCAATAAGGGTGGATGACTAACTCATTTTTTATTTCCAGCATTTTTTTTATCGCCTTCTCATTTATGAACTTTCGATTTTACGAACTAATTGTCAAGTCCGTACGGGTTCGTAAAAACGAGCGTCCACTGTAGATGATTGAACAAATGAACTTTGGCTGACGTCAGACATCTTCAAATCGTACCTTGCTCCTTGTCGGAAAAAGTTGGCTCAGTGGGAAAATTATGACAAAAGTTCGATGAGTGAACATCTTCCAAATCGATAATATAATAGAGAAACAAGACAGAGTGGAATGGAGGAAAAACAATAATTCCTGACAAAAGTTATATCGCATCATCGCGATACGACTGTATGAAACAAAATAAAATAGAACATTCACTGAAAAATATCCGAGTCGTTGGTTTTACTCACGTGTATGAAAAAGAGATAAGAGTAAAGATGTGATTGCGACGTAGTAAAATGAGTGAAAAAATGTGTTATTTCTCTGATTAAAATAAGAATAAAGTCTGCCCATGCAATTGATAAAGTTTAAATATTTTGAGGGAGAAAAATGGCAATCACACGGCAGCAATACGTATTGCTTTTGTCAGAGACGTCCCGTGAAGATCCACAATGTCAAGATTTGGAAATCCAAGCAATGATGATTTTGTGCTATTATAAAATACTGAATAAACCTTTCGTGAAGTCATAGAAAAACACTACGTGATATAAGGATTTGTTGACACAGAAGACAGACTCTTGCACACCCTGACGACACGGGCGTCATCATTATGTATGGGGATAGTAATGATAATAAGAATGAAAAGGAAAAAAAAAACACTACTACCATACACACAATTGATATGAATTGCTATTGTTACAACAGCTGTTGAGAGACTAATAGCACCTGCGTGAAATTATACACAAGTCCTATGGGGAATTTACAGCGCTGGGAAAGGGGAAAATATTTTGCTAGAAAATCATCACATCTGCTGTGGATTTTCCCCCACCGCAGATCCTGTTCGCCATTGGTTCTTCATCGTGGACAACACAAACAACGACGCACCTCATATCGGGTCTAAAGTTTCGGATAAATAACGGTGCACCTAACACCGCTTCTAAAACTCAACAACGACGCACCTAATACTACGTCTAAATTTCCGGTAAAAACAATAACAACGCACGTCTAAATTTTCAGAGAAACAAAAAAAAAACGACACACCTCCTTTCACTTCTTAATTTCCAATCGCACATTGCCTGGCAGAGAATGAATATTCTTCAACGAATATCCCCATTACCAACAAATCCAATACCGTACAAATCTTGACATTTATAATGTAAATAATATTAACTAACCAAAAGATTCATCGTCTAGCCGTCTATTGAAACTTAATTCTAAGAAAACTTTGGTAGCATCGGGCATTGTTTATTTGGAAATCAATGGGGCCAGGAAGCAGAGAAAAAAAAAACACTTCAAAAATCATCAAACTTAACGATTAAAGACGTCAAAAAACGAGTTATTACGCACCATTATTAGAGTCTGACCAGTATTCGGGAAAAAAAAAAGGGTTGTAACAAAAGGGGGTTATTAGAAGAAAATCACTGTACCGTAAAACAATGATACAACAGGTAGCGATAGAGTCACCTGTGCTCTATTCCAAGAATCGCGTAATTGCCGGAATACTGCAAAAAAAAAAACACTTTCGCAATAGAAAATGACGAAACGTGGACGATCATAACACAGTTATGTATGCGTGTATTATACATACATATATGTAAGCTTCGGCATTTCGGAGGTCATCTCTCAATAGTGGACGCTCAGAATAAACCAGTTTATTGGAAGCTGATTTCAAGGCTGACAACAACAACAACAACAGCAGCAGCAGCAAGCTGTTTGGCCCATTTCCCTTATATCCATATACTCAGATACTCTCGTGGAATAATTCTCTTTTTTTTTTCCTATTTCATGCTCAAATGACTCATTCTTTTACTTTCTAAAGACTTGATTACAGAATTATTATCCACTGCGATCTAAAAACGATGCCAATCAATACGAGATCAACATGCACTGGATAATGTGTGAAATAGGTTTTGTGTGTTAGGAATTAGGATGAAATCTTACTAATTCTGAGTTCCTGGAAGGTCTCGAGTCGTTGAAAACGTCTTGTCGCACGAGACACGACGGACGCTCTGAAGTGTCCAATACATGTTCTATTGGGTTTAGATTCAGTTGCCATTTCATTTGAACTTTTATTTCCTGATTCCAGTTAATCTTTCATCGGATAAACCTAGTGGAACATGGCATTGTTTTTCCATTTACAGAAGAGAAATACCCACGGCAGAAATCGCTTCCTCGCGACGTCAGTCCTTGGTATTTAGCCGTGCAGAAAATTTGGTTTTTGTTTTCTAATTTTGTCCCGACACTTATGGAAAGTCAGACTTGTCTGAATGATGTTAGTTCAGTTTTTTTGAAACGATTCTCTTCCCCCCCCCCCCACGGGAAAAATCAGCTTCATGAAAAAAAATCCTTTCTCAGATATATCATGGAATGTTACATGTTCCAGATGGGGGGGGGGGGGGGGTTCCCAAACCTTTTACGTTCGTGGCGCCCTTGCCCGTCCTCGGAGCATTTCGACGGCGCTTAACCCTTTCGCTCTCACGCTCAAACAGTGGAAGTCGCTATATCAGCATATTCAGTGTCAAAGGGTTAAAATGCCGTGACACGTTGATTGTAAATCACACAGCTCTGTTTTACTACTTTCAATCCAATTTTACCCCTGAAGTATCCCGTGACACCCGAGGGTGACGCAACACCTCTTTGGGAGAATCAATATTCCAGATTCTCATCCAAACGAGAGGGTACAACCTGAATTACTATGCATGCTGTACCGAGATTCGGTGAAACGTACTCACGCAATTATGTGTGAGCCATAAACGTACGCACAGTAGCTCCAGTTAAAACCTACCAAGTAAAAGTTGTGATTCCAGATTCAATTGCCTGTTACTCCACGATGTCTTCTAACTATAAGAATATGAGAGTATGTAATGATCTTCCGGTGATGTGGTAAGCCAAGAGTGGCATAATCATCTGAAACTCCAGTTGTGCAGAATTTTGAAATGACAAATGACAAATTTTTGCGAGATATTTAAAACTCTGGTAAATGCTTTACAACTACAACGAACCTAAATCCAGTTTTTAAATCCTCTCTCTCAGTCGCTGCTGGAAACATCTCTCCGACTCTAAGAACAGCATCTACATTAACAAAAAGAAAACAGCGGTAGGTTCCTAGCCTATAGACAACAGTAACATCCCACACAAATACAAGGAGAGTCATGTTAGTGGTTTTTTTAGTGATATAAGACCTCCTTTATTAGCATATCCTACGCTTAAACTACCATATGCACACTTTTTATTTTAAAATCATATATATGCAGAGGGAGAGGGTGCACGCACACATACCAAACAGGGGGGTTTTACTGGTTTTTTGGTACGGCATTTTACTGGCGAACCGTTGATCCTGGAGGTATACTTCCAATTAGAAAAAGTTTCCAAATAACGTGTAGTACTCAGATGTCATTCATGTTCCAAGAGGTTGTATAGTTATTAAAATTTAAAAAAAAAAACTTTTTATACAGTCCCCGTGTGCTCCAAAACCCAACCAATTAGAAAGTTGTTGCCCTGTTTCTCCTGGTGTCAATTAAAAACATTCCATGTTTCTAAATGCCATATTCACCGAGATATTTGAATTAAAAAAATGGAGAAAAGTTGGGGAAAAAACAGTGTTAAATGCGAGTGAAACGGTTTCCCGCTTCTTATGACTTATTCCTTAGGTGGTGACATTAACAGATTGTGTAGTTTTAAAGTGCTATAAGCAATAAAACCTTTATTTATTTTACATGTATGAGAGAGATTGTTTGTGGGTATGCCAACCAACTTTCAAATTGTAAAAAACCGTTTTCGTGGAGGTAGATGATGCTGGTTGCACAACTGGTTACATCAAGTCTCCGTTATAAGAAACCAGATTACGTTTACGTCAAAACGTTGAGAAGTAATATCAACAATACATTCTACGTTGTTCGGCCTAAAATTTAAGTCTGAAATCGATTTGGCACTGTAAAACGCCAATGAGTTCACAAAATGGTAAAAAAAATTAGCATAAAGCAGGGGTGGGAAGTGACTAAGTCCATTTCGGAGCAGCAAAATTCAGGATTCGGAGCAGTTTTGGAGCAGAAAATTCTGGATTTGGAGCAATTTCGGAGCAGCAAAATGTGGGATTCGCAGCAGATATTTATAAATTGGAGCAGTGAAATTAACAAGAATATTTTCGTTAACAACCCTTTTCAAAATAAAACTGCACTGTCTTTTGCTATGAAACATCTCTTCATCAGCTTGATTTTTGTTTTTGGTGTTTTAGGCTTTTGACACCTGTAGGTGTTGGTTTCGAATAGCATAAATCTGCCAACACCTCGTTATGTGTGCGCGCCTTTTCTTGGCCTCTCTTCCGCTGTTTGGGAGAGAAGGCTTTGGTTTCTTGCAGAGTAGAGATGTCTTTTAACTGTGTGTCCGTGTATTCTTATTTCGTATATATGTGTTAACGTGCCGTGTGTTTCTTCTAATTAATAAACCGTATATTTAACCGTATCTAGAATTGAACAGTCTTAGTGGAGTCAAATAAAATTTAACTATGGATAAATAGCTACTTCAATTTAAATGTCATTATCACCTCCGGCAACCACATATGGTGCCCACAAACTGGTGACTCAGGACTATCGGATATTACCTTCTGAAACCACTGTTCCAGTTCAGCCTCGTACGTTACAACGGATCATGAATACCTCTCTGCAACGTGGATTTTAATTTCAGTTTCGTGGTGAGTGACTATTTCTCTCTTTCGTAGGACTATTGCCGTCTTCATTCTTTCGCTATGGCAAATCCGCAAGCAACTGCTAGTCAGACTGAACTTTCCCTTTCGGGAACCGAAGTCTCACGTGTTTCATTCCGTGCGCCTCCATTTTGGGAAGCCGACGTTGATTTATGGTTCCTTCAAGTGGAATCCCAGTTTATCACGGCAGGCATTACCGCGGATAAGACGAAGTTTCATTCGGTGATTTCCGTTCTCGACACAAAAATCTTGTCTTACGTGAGTGATTTAGTACGTAATCCTCCCACACACGATTTATATGAGACTCTAAAGAAACGTATTCTTTCCCGATTTGCTCAATCTGAAACTGCTCGCTTGAAATCTCTTTTTCATGAGTGCGAGCTAGGCGACAAAAAACCGTCCCAGCTACTTTGTGAGATGCGAAACTTGTCGAATAACACAATCAGTGATGATGTTTTGAGCACATTATGGCAGCAAAGATTACCCGTCAGTGTTCAACAAATTTTGTCGATTTGTCGGGATCCTCTTGACTCTTTAGCTCAGATAGCTGATCGCATATTAGAAGCTTCGAGTTTCAACGCTGTCGTTTCTCAGGTGTCTCAACCTCCTCTGCCTTCTTCAGAGTTGCATGAGCTTAAAAAAGAAATTGCATCGCTCGCTACACGAGTCGAAGAGCTCTCTCGTTCTCGAAACCAATACAGAGGTCGGTCGCGAAACAATTCGAAAACTCGTGAGCGGAAAAAATCTTCAGATCGCTCCGATCGACGCAAATTGTGCTGGTATCATGCTCGATATGGTGAAAAAGCACATCGTTGCATTTCACCTTGCCAACACTCGGAAAACTAGTGGGCAATCCTGTTACAGCGGCGGCCGGAGATTGCCACTTTCAAAGTCGCTTATTCATTTGTGATAGAAAATCGAAAATTCGTTTTCTTGTTGACAGTGGTGCAGCTGTGAGCTGTTTTCCTAAATCACTTGCCAAAGTTTCCAAGCCTGACGACCTTTCGTTATATGCGGCTAATGGCACTAAAATTCACACATATGGAACTAAGCATTTTGAACTTGATCTCGGACTGAGGAGAATATTCTCATTCAATTTCTTAGTGGCCGACGTCACAAGTCCTATTTTGGGTGCCGATTTCTTGGAGAGATTCGGTTTACTTGTTGATGTCAAGAATCGCCGGTTGGTTGATAATTTGACAACTCTATACTCTCTTGGTGTCGTTACCACTGGTCCTTCTCTCGGTCTAACTACAGTTTCTGGTGCCACTACATACCATAAAATTTTGACCAAGTTCCCAAATCTCACTGGTTCGGTCTTAAATTCTCAACCCAAACCACATGCCATTATCCACTTCATCGAAACATCAAGGCCTCCCGTCTTCGCAAAGGCTAGACGTCTTTCTCCTGAAAAACTTTTTGCCGTCAAGAAAGAATTTAACTTGCTTTTGAAGCAAGGCATCATTCGTCCTAGCAAAAGCCCTTGGGCTAGTCCTATCCACCTAGTCCCAAAAAAGACAGGTGGTTGGCGCATATGTGGTGATTTTCGTCGGTTGAATGCCGTAACTACTCCTGATCGTTATCCTATTCCCAATATTCAAGACTTTTCTTTCGGTCTGGCTGGAAAAAGAATATTTTCTAAACTCGATCTTGTAAAGGCATACCACCAGATTCCTGTGAAAGAAAGTGATATTCCCAAGACGGCTGTGATTACACCGCACGGTCTCTTTGAGTATGTTTTCATGACCTTTGGGCTCAGGAACGCCGCACAAACATTTCAACGATTCGTTGACAGCATCCTCTCGGATCTCGACTTCTGCTATGTTTACTTAGACGACATTCTTGTTGCGTCAGCTGATGAGAAGTCGCATGAACAAGATCTCGATGTGTTGTTCAAGAGACTAAGCGAATACGGTTTAGTTCTCAATCCTGACAAATGCCAATTTGGACTCAAAGAAATTCAGTTTTTAGGTCATCTTGTGTCAGAAAAGGGCATTTCCCCGTTGCCGGATCGTGTTACCGCACTTTTGGACTATCCATTGCCCAACACAATCGATGAGCTGCGACGTTTTCTGGCACTAATAAATTTTTATCATCGTTTCATGAAAAACGCTGCCTCTACGCAAGCATGTTTGCATGATCTAGTTAAAGGCAAACAAAAACGGGATAAAACAAAAATCGTCTGGTCTGAGGAAGCAAAATCTGCATTCGAGTCATGCAAGGAAATGATTTCCAATGCTGCTCTATTGGCTCATCCTATTTCAAGTGCGCATCTCCTTCTAGCTGTCGACGCGTCTGATTTCGCGATTGGCGGAGTTTTGAATCAAGCAGTTAATGATCAAACTCAGCCATTAGGATTCTTCTCGCGTAAGCTAACTTCAGCTGAACGCAGATACAGTGCGTACGATCGAGAATTGCTAGCGATATATTCAGCAATTAAATATTTTCGACATATGCTGGAGGGATCTGACTTCGAAATTCTCACAGACCACAAACCATTGGTCTATGCATTTTCCCAAAAAAGTGAAAAATGTTCACCTAGGCAGATTCGTCATCTAGAATTCATTAGTCAATTTTCAACCCGTATCAAGCACATTTCAGGCGATCGAAATGCAGTAGCCGATGCATTTTCAAGAATATCGGAAATTGAAATACCTCCTAGTATCGATTTCGCCGAGATGGCTCGCGCTCAGGATGAGGAAGAATTGCGATTACTTCGTGAAATGGACTCAGGTCTCGAGTTAAAACCAATGACTTTCGGTTCTCCTGAAGTCACTCTACAGTGTGATGTTTCCACTGGTTCAATTAGACCTTACGTACCGTCAACGTTTCGCCGCGCTATTTTTGATGCAGTGCACAACCTCTCCCACCCTGGTGCCAAAGCTACTACTGAAATGGTTCGCAGACGATTCATCTGGAAATTTTTAGAAAGGGACTGCAAAGAGTGGTGCAAAACTTGCATCCATTGCCAGCGATCCAAAGTTGGTCGTCACACACATTCTCCTATTGGTGCATTCGGATTACCTTCCGCAAGGTTCTCGCATGTCCATATTGACATCGTGGGTCCACTTCCACCAAGTAAAGGAAATCGCTACGTTGTGACTTGCAGTGACCGATTCACCAGATGGCCGGAAGCTATTCCTGTACCCGATCAGACTGCTGAAACTGTGGCATTCGCTTTCCTGTCGAATTGGATCTCCCGTTTTGGCGTTCCAGAACGCATTACTACGGACAGGGGTTCTCAGTTTGAATCTGAACTCTTCCGATCTCTTGCGAAGTTGCTGGGTGTGGACAGGGTGCGTACTACCGCTTACCACCCACAAAGCAATGGAGCCATCGAGAGATTCCACAGGGACTTGAAAGCTGCCATCATGTGTCACGCCACTGAAAGATGGGTTGACGTTCTTCCTACCATTCTACTCGGGATACGCTCAAGTTTCAAACCTGATTTTGGTGCTACGCCGGCGGACATGGTCTACGGAACATCTCTGAGGTTACCAGGAGACTTCTTCAAAGATTCCGGTAAGCACACCTCAAAATATGATTATGTCACGAACTTGCGTATGACTATGTCAAAGCTTCGTCCTTCGCCTTTGTCCAATCATTCCTCAAAAAACATTTTTGTGCACAAGGACTTGGCCAGATCCACACACGTTTTTGTGAGGGTTGACACTGTAAGGCGTTCGCTACAGCAGCCTTACCAAGGACCTTATGAAGTTTTGAATAGGACTGATAAATTTTTTACTTTGCGTATCAATAATGAATCTAAGTGTATTTCTATTGATCGTTTAAAACCTGCATTTTTGTTTAATTCTCTCGAATGCAAAGAATCTAATGTTTGCAAATCATCTATATGTAATGCCCCAGCCTCGCCACAGGGCTTCGTCACGAGGTTCGGACGGAAAGTCCGTTTTGTAACACCTTATCAAGCTTAACGTCCTTCGGACTCGTGGGGGAGTACTGTGGCGATGCTGTCGGCAAGAGTGTGTAGGTGTTGGTTTCGAATAGCATAAATCTGCCAACACCTCGTTATGTGTGCGCGCCTTTTCTTGGCCTCTCTTCCGCTGTTTGGGAGAGAAGGCTTTGGTTTCTTGCAGAGTAGAGATGTCTTTTAACTGTGTGTCCGTGTATTCTTATTTCGTATATATGTGTTAACGTGCCGTGTGTTTCTTCTAATTAATAAACCGTATATTTAACCGTATCTAGAATTGAACAGTCTTAGTGGAGTCAAATAAAATTTAACTATGGATAAATAGCTACTTCAATTTAAATGTCATTATCACCTCCGGCAACCACATATGGTGCCCACAAACCTTGTTTGAAAGAGCGGCTGTCATAAAATTTTTTGCACCCGTCTATTTAGGATGATTTTTGCTTACTGAGGGCACTATTTGCTGCCTTGAACAGCAGCACTTCAAATGAGCTAAAAAAAATTTTATAAGTTTTTAATTTTTTTATACTTGGAAAGAAATTGTTGCAAAATGGGAGAAAATTTCGGAAGTATCAACTCGATGTTTGGCGATTCAGCACTCATTATCTGGCGAGATTGGCGATCTGGCACTCGTTATTTGGTGAGATTGGCGATTTAACGCTCGTTATTCGGAACCATTGGCGATTTAACCCTCGTTATTCGGCAACATTGTCGATTTAGCGCTCGTTATTCGGCAACATTGTCGATTTAGCGCTCGTTATTCGGCAACATTCGGCAAAGTTTCTAAACTAACATTCGTAATTCGGCAAAGTTTCTAAACTAACATTCGTAATTCGGCAAAGTTTCTAAACTAACATTCGTAATTCGGCGGACATGCGCTTTTTACTCCCGGAATGACAATTTTTTTCACGAAACATCGGGATTTAACACAATGACAATCGACTACAGTAATTTCTGCGGCTTCCAGTGACGACTTTTTTTTTTAAACGGAAACACTCGAATTTGCACTTTAAAGCTGAAAGGCACTGCAAACCATCTTCCACAATCACGGACAATATCGGGATTTCGCAATGGAAAGCCCGATCAGGGGCCGATAGTTTAAGTATAGTGGAATAAAACACGCTCTTTTCGTAAAGAAACGTTTCGTGGCTAGCAGGAACAAAAAAACTTTTGGCGTCCTTTCCGAAATTCCGGGCATACTGAAGCGAAATTCGCTATTTGGCGCAGAAAAATGCGAAAATACGCTATTGGAGCAGGATGGCGCAAGATATTAGTTTTGGCGCAGTGCGGCGTAATTGGCGCAGAGTTCCCACCCCTGCATAAAGTATGCAAATGTACTTTAGAACAGTTAGTTACAGTCTACAGCAGCGGTTCTCAACCGGTGCTCCGCGGCCATTCAAGGATAATAAAATAAATCAATAAATTTGATAAACAAAAAAGAGAGGCCTGAAGGGTACCGCCATATAAATAACATACTAAAAAGGGCTCCTCGAGTTAAATAGGGCTCCGCTATAGAAATTATTCACTGTAAAGGACTCCACGAGTCAGAAAAAGTTGAGAACCGCTGGTCTACAGTACCCACACCTCTTCGGGAGTTGCAACAAATATTCATTTAAGACTGGAATCTCTTGCAGAAAGACAATCACAGAGATTCTATGATTCAAAGTATGCCTCGTCGCACGTTGTCAGTCTATTATTTTAACTTTACAGTCATCTTCCCCCCCCCCCATATATTTTTGCTATATTTCATTAGCTGGTTTTGTTGTCTTATCCTGCATGTACAATTGTTATGAATTTTCTTTACACGTGTGTGATAATCTTTGCTTTTGTAAATATTAACTTCCCAGTTGATATTCTCTCTTTTTTTGGCCTAAAACATCATTCGGACTTTAATTTGGACATTTTTGCATGTCTACCTCACGGAAATGACTAATGGCGCAAAAGAAGTGTCTTTCCAAGTGAGTACAGTAGACTCTCCGAAGATGGCACATATCATATGCGGAATCCGGCACATATCAGACCAGGGTGTGTCAGATTATCGAAATCATCGGATTACTGGAAGTCAATTGAAAAAGCCTATTTAAATAATATTAACTTCTGCGCAGAGACATATACAGTGACATTTTTTCCTCTTCTATGCTAGAAGAAAACTCGCCTAAAAACGCCGGATTATTGGATGGGCAGGATTAACTCACGGCCGGATTATCGACAGTCTACTGTAGTAATATTAGTCATAGTAGACTCATTAGACTCAACTGAATCAAGCTCAGGTGGTTCGGGGAAATAAGGCGTAATACGACAGCGGAAGCCATTGGAAGAGAAAAAGATTTGTTGGTAAATCAGTAAAGATAGTGCAGCAATACAATGCGGAAGAACTTGTGCTATAGAAAGGGAGGAGATGATTTCCAACTTTTGAAGGGCTAGTTACCCATCGGCAATCTATCAACGGAAGTATAAGAACAGCAATTTAAGGAGGGAAAACGAGGGAGCGTATCTGGGATGATATAAAAGCTCACCAGTATGCTTGATGAGTGACAAGAATATAATCACCAGCTACACAAAAAAATCATAAGAAAAAATAACCGATGGCGGGTATGATTAATATAATTATGTTATTGGAAGTTATATATATATATGCACGAAAGTACATATTGAACTTAGTATGAGAACCACCATCCGAATCATTACATATCCCCACGTACAAACCCCACACGCAATTCCAACAGAATCACTACTCTGTACATGAGTACACTGTATTATAATAGCGTGACGTGACTGAATATCCTTTCAGAGAATGCAAGGGAAAATGTAATTGAAGACATTGTCTTGATCAGACTTATTTCAAGATTCCAATCAAAATATCAGTTCGACAGTCATAAGCCAACTTCATGACGCCAAGCACAGTTTCAGGATATTTATCCACCTGTTCAGCTAACGGACGATTACATAAGAGCGGCCACGACCGACTTTCTCATTTACAAATCCATGGGTATAAATAGGTATAAAAAATAGTCCTTTATATTTGCATTATTCTTGGTTTTTATTTGTATAAACACGCTACGTTTTTCAAAGAATGCATCTGCATTTTGCGAATTTCATACAAACAAGTAGTACTGATGAATAAACAACACGTATCAAAAGATATATCTTCATATTGTCTGGAATCTTTGCTCAACTAACGGGCAGTGAACTTATCTACAAAGCCTTGCAATCTCAATATGTGTACAAAAAAAAGGTTTGTGTGGTGTGCATTGAAGAGAAAGGGATCAGAATTCTTCACATGGCAAACAAGTCTTCTCTTTCAAGACAAAACCGAAGAAAGGATCTCATTATGTGGATTCACAGATGAGCCATTTTTCTCCTAGTTGTCAACGAACGACCGCATGGCACGGGGAGAGAGAAAAGAGATCTGAACCGAATCACACGCTAAAAACCTAAATTCAGTTTCAGTCTGTTTTATTCAAAGGATCCGGAGGAAATATTAACGTGAACTTCACCTCTTTTAACGGGGGGGGGGGGGGAATACATAAAAATTACACCATTAGTACGGCTTTTTCATTTAATTACACACACTGGAATACTCTTCACTACATTCACAAAAAGTCTGTTCTAAGAGGATGAACCGCAGGGAAAAGATATGGAGCTTCCAATATCCTGAGAACTATTGATAATACTGGAAAGTTTTTTTGCTGCAGTAGTAAATCCTTTGCATGCAAAAAAACCGTGAATGCTCATTAAACATGACTGCATAATATTAGTCTTCCTCACAGATTCATCTCATTTGTGTGTGTGTGAACCCTTCCAACTTGAATAAAAACTCAAAAAGATACAGGCCGGCAATCACGTGATCCATCATCATTAAAAATCAGACATAATAAAAGAAAAAAGGGAAACTACGGGGGCAAAATATATATAAAAAAATGATTGAACACACACGTCCAAAGCAGGAGGCTATGATGATGAATGTGTTGCTGGCTAAGATGTAATAAACGGTTGAGCCTCTATATATGTATGATAGGGATCTAAGAAAAAAGCGGTTAAACGCCGTGAGATTCGAATGCTTTATGAAGAGGTTGATGACTTCCAAGAAACGGGGCATCCACATGAAATAAGCAAATATGAATATAGGAGAACACAAAACAACAATGGCGATCATATCACGTTTATAAGAAAACTACATAAGAGAATAAATAATAATAAAAAAAAACCACTTCTAATGATAATAAACACGACTCGCGATAAGCAACCCAAACAAGTAATTAGTACTCGTACGCGTGGGAATTACGACTGGAATATAGAAGGCCACGCCTCTAGTAACCCATGCAGTTGAAAAAAAAAAAAAATGTACAGACATATTCTCTTCACCCTTTCTACCATCGCCGGACATGTCATGGTTTCTTCCGGCAGCAGATCTCGTTCATAATCCGTTGCATAATTGAACGATCACACTTCAACTACATGCTAGAGGGCAGAGTGACTATAGACAAAGGGAAGGTCAACATTCTATCACGGTACCAAGACTAGAGGTGAGGAATATGAATGAATATTTTCTTTTGTAACAAGTTCACATATTTTTTTTTACCTATCTTATACACGGAGAATTGAATTTAGACTAATTGCCTCAACATCGTCCGACATAACTCTAACGAAGACAAAATTTATCACAGATGAATAAGTTAACAATTCTTTCGAATCTCCTTCAAGCTCATCTTCGAGTGTAATATACATCTTTTCTACTATACAATCAAGGAAATATTCTATGAAACTTCGAATATGGTTATCGCTCGTCAGATATCATTGCATATGCCAACATCTTTGGGCCAAGTTCATTCACATTAGAAGTTTTTATACACAAATACAGACCTTTACTGTTTCGCTTATACATTTTCGAACTTGTATATAGTTATCTTTGGTTAAGGCAAGGAAGTCTATATATACATAAAGAAGTATCGCCCATGTGTTAATATTAAATATTTTCCATACTAGCTGAGTCATATTGGCTTACACATTTGAAGCTTTTATACAAAAAATAGTTTTGTATATAAAAAGGTGGGGGGGGGGGGAGGTTCGTTTGTATGAAAACCCTCCTGGCAGAAGAGATTCCTATTCCTCACTCACATTAGCTTGTAAACATGCGCAGACTCCTTGTTTTCGCTCAAACAGATCAGAATGCATAAGATTTACTTCTATTTCTTGCAAACACGCATAGTATTTTTTCCCGCTAACGTTTTCACCCTTTTATACAAGAAAAGGAGTACCTATTTAAGGAAGTTCGGAAGTCCTCAAGAAGATGAGTATACCGACCAAATATTCTCTCTCTCTCTGTTATAATATTCTTCCTTTTTTACCGAAAAAAAAGTGAGCAAAATTAGAGATGTTGGCTTATTTAAATGTGGAACTACTTCCTTTAAAAAGAATAAGTAATAAACGTAGGCGAAATGGTTAGAAAATACAGTATACGTTTTTTTTTAGAGAACAGCTATATACTACAAAGGTATCTCTGTCTAACAGGTACATGCAGTCTGCAAGGAGCCGAACTTGCCGCCAAGTCAAAGAACAAAAGAAAATAAATATTCCTCAAGTGAAACTAGACACGTAAACGTGGTAGTTCCTTTCCATTCGAAACCAAAAACCACTTCAGGCTGGTGGCTGCTCCAAGACAAGATAAGGATGTGTGTAGCCCACTGGGTTGAAAAAACAAAAACAAGAACTCAGTAATCATTTAAATATAAATTGCCAACGTCTCTCGCGTTGATATTGGACGGGTTGAATTTCTTGAATGTGATTACTATCCGAGCAAATTGAACTTTTTTGGTGGCCCTAGAGATATAGTAAGAGGAAAGGAAGAATCGTACATCTAATATCGAGTTCAATAGAAATACAAGAAGTTGGGTTTAAACAAAACGGAATCCGGTGGGTGTGACTCGGCAGTTTAATTTCCTTTGACAATGTAAACGGCTCAATATATCAATTTTAAAGATGAAATTTCACTATCTTCAAAACTTATGCAGGTTATATAGGGCGCGGTTCTGCTTCAAAGTCAGATTCGTAATGATTTCAAAGTAATGAAAAAAGAAGTCTAAAATTATAAATATTCCGTAAATATTTGACTCATTTCCTGCGAAATTCAGAAATTGCTGACATGGTTCCCGGTTGGATAGATACAAAAGTTGTGGAGAAAGATTCTTTGAATTATGACGCAAGTATGACGTAGGGAACGAAGCATATACGTGGGAGCATCATCAGCATCCACAGGTAGATTAGCCATTAGAACATTGCCACAGTGATGAGAGAGGGGACCGAAAGAGGGAAAAAACGGGCTACACATGGGGGGAGAGTTCCTAAAATAAGTCTATTCAAGGAAAGATTGAGCAAAAACGAAAAAAAAAAAACAGAATTTTTTTCAGTATATTTGATTTTTAAGGAGTCGAAAAACGTGTCTAAAAAGTCTTAATGTGAACAAAAATACCAGGGAAGCCAATACCATAAAAAACGAACATACCTGATGGCAGTAAGGGCCCTATTTTCAGGCTTCTTTCTTGGACAGTCAATCTGCAACAAGGAGAAAAAAAAAATCAATGGCTGTGTGTATCCCCCGATTTCATAAACATTACATTCTAACGAACAGGGCGAAACAAAAACCACCAACAACACTCTTTACCACGAAAAAAGCTATTTGACGATTCAACACGGTGACAAACAATATCTGGTCACGCAGGATCGGTGTCGAGTTTCAAAGAGTTTAGCATGCAATAAAAAGGGTTTATATTTTTCAAATAAAGTCCGATATCGGAGTGAATCCAATAATTCAAGCTCTCCGAAAAAGCCATCAACACAGACGCCGCACAAAATTTATCTTGATCCACATCTTGTCTTTCTTATCCTAATGTGCATATCCCCGATGCCTCACCCTGATATGGGTGTTATCATTCAAAAATAAGGTAAAAAAATCTGCTTTAACCAACACGCCCCAGAGGAATCGCAAAAAAAAAATACTAAACTAATTTACGGAACGACTTCGACCCTGAACAATAGGAGGGTAAAACATCACCTAAATAACGTTACAGCGCCACATACACGCACCATACCCCCAATGGGCGAAACTCGCTAGAATCAATGACGTCACCTAACTAATCCAACCTAAGAGGACTGACTATAAGGCTCGTTTTTGTTTTTTTTTGTTGTCTTACCTTTTGGCAACACTCAAGATTACAAATGACGTGTTGTTTATGTTGAGAAAAGATGGAAGATTATAATGGGCGGATTGTATAGCAGCAGCAGCAATGGAGGCCAAGAGACCAGGGGACCGTGTATATGAATGTTGACTAAACAGCGCCCTAATGATATCGCCCTTATACGATTACTCAGACAACTGGCCCGTTCCTCGGGAAAAAAAAAATATGAAAAAGAACACTTTCCACTATTATATACCACCCAGAGTGCGGTTTAGGATTTGTTTTCTCCCTTATATTTCGAAAATTACACACTGGATGATTTTAAGAGTCAGGCAGCATCATCGCCAGTCAAGCTGAAGAAAGAAAAAAAATTATCTACCTTAATGTTACCACAACACCGATATATCGTTTTCTGATTTTTCTTACTTCAGTAAAATCCTTTATTCATCCCGGTGAGGACCGAAACGATCGTTATCGTCTCAGTTTCCGGGAAAAAATTTTCTCTTTCTGAAGGTTATTTATTCGATTTAGTCTCCTCAAGAACGTGGAAGGAAATGCAACCATATCCTAAACTGTGTTAGGATATCACACTTGCAATGCGTTGCGCAAAATATAATACGCATTATAAAAACCTGCTAGTTTTTTTTTCCCATCTGAAGGACATGGTGTCTCTTCTGGAGTTTATTTTATTTTTTTCAAGGTTAATACCGTGCGAAAAGGCGTGTAAAGGCCACAACTCAATTCTAACCCAATATATGATTTCCCTCCATAAAACTATAATAAGGCACTAAAATTGTCTTTTACTTATTTTTTCCTATAATATCACCGCTACGAAATGAAGCATTCATCGATGTTAATGTTTCCAAACATTCTAGAAAACACATACAACGGAACAATAGCAACGAAAATGAAAACTTTTCTTCAAATCATTATAAGGTTTTATAATGGATATTTTTGTATTTTTACTTTAGTCTTGGCCTCCGCTACTACCACATATAGTAGTCATTTGTACCTCCATTTGGGTTCTTCCAACTTATTCTAAAGATCATCATCGAGGTCCCGGTTTTTGATTAAAAACCTTGGGTCGCACTCCTCATAGCAGTGAAAATTTTCGATTATTCCACTCATTGAATGAATTTCAATCATCAATTCATTAAGATGTAGTAGTAAATTTCAATCAAAAAGAATCAGATATCCTTTACTTTTGGCCAGGCACTTTTCCCATTACAAACACTTACAGAAGACAAATTTCATCATTCAAACCAACTTGAGTGAGATGTATCAGTTTTAGAACAAAAGACAGTCGGTGTTTGTATTTTTTTTTCATTTTAGAGTCGACGTAAAACAAATTCAACAATGTTTTTCTTTGCGAATGATCAAAGAGATACGCCACGACATGAATACAAAATGTCCATCCATCTTTTCACGCTCGCGCTGAAACAGATTCATACAAAATGATACCCCAACGTAAGATCACGACCTCGATGGAGCTTGTCATGGCGTCTAGAACCTAGCATAATGCCGCTGGTACAGAATGATGAATAGCAAATGAACTCCTCGGCTTTGATACAGCCGTGTTCTTTTGACTTTAAGCATACGATGATCTGATGTTTTTTGTAAGATCACTGACTCTTACAAGAACCGTCAAGAGAGGAAAAATACGGACCACACATATGTATATTTTTCTTACGGACCCCGCACAGTATCCACCTACGAAAACGAGATTAAAAAACAAAAAAAAAGCTTCATTCACTTGTGCACGGGCGTGAGGCAATAATCGTGGCGTAACAAATGCTAAATCTTTGACTAGGTAAAAGAACATTCGTTACCACGTCTGGGTGGATATATATATATGAACCACACTCCAGGCGTCAGAATTGAAAGTCAATGATTATGACGGATCTTCAATCGCGGTTGAAAAGAAAGATACATATAGTCAAACCAGCTAAGGGAGTCCATGCACCCAACTGATTTCAATAGATGAAGAGGAAATGGCCATTATTGAATTTTTATGATTCAGCTGATATTAATAAGCAGCACGCCAAATAACTGGAACCATCAAAACTAGAAATATGGTACTTGATGGGTAATAAGCGTGACTGAATATGCCTTAAATAAGGCTGACTGGAGAATGATGGGAAGTTGTATACCAAACACAAAAGAAAAACTTATTATAACAGCTTCAGAAGTGCCCTGGCTCTTCCTTTTCTGTCAACGAGGTTAAGACAAGAATAGCAGGAAATTGAAAGGATGGCAGAAACACACACACACAGACACACATGAAGGCAAAGAGCAACAGCAGCAGCAACACTTTCTAAGTGAATTGGCAATGGACCAGTTGGCTTCTTGAGTGAATCCTTCGTATTACCTTCGACATACACACTCACATGCATCAAGGCAGGAGGAAGATTGATGCCAGAAACAAATTCTACAAGAAAGAAATCACAAGAGAAGAGAGAGTGAGAACAATATCTTCTCAAGAAGACACAAGTGCAGCAACTAAAAAGAAAGTTAATTAATATTTGAGCTGCTCTTTAAAAACATTTCAACGATTTTTCTTCCACCATTTTCAAAAGAGAACTTTCGCTCTCGCTTTCTCTTTTCTTCCACATCGTCATCTTGAATCTTTGCTACTGAACTCAATCGAGCAAAGGTTAATAGTGACGCGGTAAGGTCAGACACACATAAATCCTTTAAATGAGGAGAAAACGTTCCATGAAAGTGTCTTGGCGAATTACTCCGGCTGATCTATAGGATCGAGAGAAAAAAAAAAAACCACCACTCCTACTCCCGTGGTTTGAACTGATTCCCAATCGTTGATTGAAGTTTCGACCTAGTTCAAAGGGTTTTTCCCACTATGTTGCGTGATGAATATCTTGAATGCAATTGGCATGTCGCAAAGATAAATTCGTAAAAAAACTTATTGATTCCGCAATTTTTTTTATCTGTCAAATCGAATCTGTAATTAATTAAAAAAAAATTAATCCGCTAGATTTCAGTGGTGGAAATACATTCAGCAACTGAATATCGTTGGTTGCGCAATCAGGATACCACACGCAAACACAGATTGATGCCAGATTCAAGTCTCTCTTCCAACGTTCATACGAACGCGCAATTGATAGGATCATTGTTACACGGGGAGTGATTAGTTATTCACGAGGGATACAGAATCATGCGTGATTAACTGACAGCAAGTAACGCATTAATCAATCGCCACATTAGTCACACATAACCCACGGATGTATGAGAAAGTCAGAAGTCGAAGGGACCACGATGGAATCGGATACTGCTTTCGGGGTTCTATACTCTTCCTTGTGTGAAAAAAACAAAACAAAAACAGATTAACAATGACAATGGGACAACAAACAAGAGTTTCACACTCTTTGTGTAATTCCTTCGCGGTTTTTTGATGAAACGTCACAAGAAAAAGAACATCCGTAATCGAATATAATTGACTAATCGCACAGTGAGATATCTCAAGAAGTTCTCACCGCTCGACTGCGCTTTTAAAATATCACATGCACAGCAAGAAAACGGAAAGGAAATCGACATCTCATTCTTTATTTCTCACGTTATCTCATCACTACACAAACCACTGAAAGATATCTCCGATATTATCTCCAATATACAGTATAATCAGTTAACGGGAATCGGATGCTCCAACGACTCCTTTTTCACATCCTCGACAATTGAAGTAACGGATTCCCGCCTTATAAACAATATATACAATATGTATATAACATACCTCTTGGTTCAACCCTGCACCTGTGAAAGTAAAAGAAAAAAAAAACACTCAAAAAAGATGGAGGGAAAAAAGAGCTGTGATATAAATGAAAGAGCTACTTACAACCGCTGCTGTTGCGTTCGGAAATGGATGAGATAGCATTAAGTTTATTTTTGAGGTCAGTGTCACCTCCTCCCAGACGTTCGTGTTTCACTGCCACACGCGACGGGGCTAAGAAAAGAAACCCAAAGGCAAAATATATTATAGACGCACGCACGCAGTTCAAAGATTACCATGCGCCATTTTTTTTTCTCCTCTCTGTCTCTCCCTTGCTGTTTATACATGAATGTAAGTATGCCGTAAGTTTTGAAGAGGGATAGTATGCGTTCCCACTCCCCAATACTATAGACATGCGAGAAGAAAGAAAACATGGTTGCACCTGTTGGATAAGTAAGTTGAGAAAGTTGTGGATAAAAAAAATTGCATAAGAGAGAGACGTTTGAAAGCACAGGGAGAAGAATTTCAAGGGTGGATGAATAGCATGGGGTAGTGAGGAAAAAAATGAATGGTTCGTATATAAAAGGGTCTCCTTCTTGATGTGAAATTCCATAACAGTATACAGAGCTGACCTTCTTGCTTGCAGTAGTGTTTCTGATGGTATAACACTTCTTAAAAGTCTACTAAGATACATTTGAAGGTGTTGGGCTTGTATTCACACATAGACCCTTTACTTACACTATAAAGATTGTATACACAAGGAGTCATCTTTGCTTATATCATGAAGATTGTATACATCAGTGTTTCTCAACCTATGGACCGTGGGCCAGAGGTGGTCCGCAAGCAGATGATAATTTGATTCTAACTAATTGAAAAACTATTCAATTATTGTAATTTATATTAATAATATCCACCTGGGTTGAAATAATTTTTACTTTCATACTGAGATTCACGATACCTCATCGAGAAAAATTCAATTACGATCCTAAATGCCGGATATTTAAGATATGCAATTTAAAACAAATTTTACAAATACTGCTAAAATTGCTGAAGGTGGGGGGGGGGGGGTCCGAAATAAAGAGTTGCTGCAAGACGTAAACCACAATCAGACTCACGAAAACAAGCATTAAAATGACTAGGTAAACATATTTCATTGAGAAAAATATGAGAAACTGGATCTTAAATACGATAAAATACGGGACATCGTCACCAAAATGTTGCCATAAGTCGGCAAAATAACCAGTTAAAATAGCTGAAAAATTGTCAATGAAAGGCATGGAGCTATGAATACACGTATTATCGAAATGCAATGCTGTGCCGGGAAAAAACGTTGAACCTGACGAACATGTGAGATGAATATTTTATATTTATGTAACCTTAAACTATTATTATAAAAACCTTGAAACTTTCTTTATTCACGATTTGAGTAAATATGTATTACAAATTCAAATAAGCATCGTTGAAAAAACGGGACAAATGTATGAAAAATCGGAACCACCAAAAATACAGGAATGTGTCCGTCGAGTTTTTTCAAGCATTTTAGTAGTCCTGGGGTTCAGAAAGGTTAAGAAATGCTGGCATACACGAAGAGTCATCTTAGCTTGCTCTCACAAAGGTAAGAACTTTGAGCACTTGTTGAGAAACTTAACGTGTACACGTACTATCCTCGTATAAAAGTATTGCTAAATAAAGAGTTTTTCCACCCATTATTGGCTTGCCATTTCTGCATCGCCGTTTACCCTCCAGCTGATCAGGTTGGAGTTTCCGGTCATACATTCCTACGTGATTTTGTTTTGTTTTTGTGTTTTCTACCTCTCCTAAAAGTTTGTACGTTGAGTTTTGAATCACCCTGTATACAAAAGAGAGGAGTCAGTTTCTCTTTCGTTTTGTATACCGGAAGAGTACTGGTATTTTCGGTTTCAGCACTTTCTTTTCTATGTTTCAACCTTGCTGTATACACGAGAAGACATCTTTCCTTGTGTTTTGAAGCTTCATATACACAGTGTCTTCTTGTTTATGTTTTCACACATGTACACATGCGTATAGTCATATTTCCTTATGTTTCCAAGCCTATAACTACTGTCCTCTTTTTCTATGTTTCAACTTTGTAGAATACAGGAGGAAAGTCATCTTTGCTTATGTTTCAAAGCTTATACTCACAAAGTGTTTTCTCTTGTTTTATATTTTCAACTACTGTATGCAAGAAAGCACAGCCATCTTCCCTTTACATTTTGTGTACCCGAGATTAAGGCACCCTACTCGAGGTGAGTCCCATCGTTGCTTACTTTTTAAAGTTTGTACTGAGCACCAGAAATGTATTTACGGGGGAGGGGAGGCTAAACGAGAGAGTTTGGAAATGGGTGGAATATTTGAGGAATAGGTGGTCAAGAAAATTTAACTAAACCGGGTGGAAGGGGGGGGGGCAAAATTTGTATGGCCCACAGGTGAGAAAAGAGTAAATTCCCCCCTCCTTTGCTGCGTATACAAAATGTCCTGTTTTATGTTTTCTACTATGTGAGCCTGTAGAAGAGCCAGTCGCGTTTTCTTACGTTTTTTATACCTCAGGAGAGTCATATTTGCTTAAGCGTTTTGAAGCTTATAACGTAATCAATTTTCTTTAATGTTTTCAAAGACGAGTAAGCTCTTATAATAGTGTTAAAGTAAGTAAAGTTAATAGTAAGTGCTTTCGGAAAGTTCCACTCTATGTGCCCATGAGCTATGAAATGATTGGAAGTTATTAATTACTTCATAAGAAAGAACTGTTTTTTCTGACAGAGCAATAACCAGCTAATGTGAGTAAACAAAGCTTTCAGGGATGTAGATATTAATAAGAAAGTCTGTTTGTTATTAATGTAAGCACATCAAACTTTTCCAGAAAAAAAAAAAAAAAATTCGAATCATTTCGCAGGAAGAAAATCGCGCGAAAACACGTAGGAATAGAATCTCTGGTCTATCCCATTACAGACTGATATAGTTTAACAGTTCCCGGAATCAACAATGCAGACCTTGAAACGGTTTTAACAACGCATGAGCAACGTAGCATGCCATGTCCATTTCATCTAGACATGATGATTTGAGCAGAGAGAAGAGAAATCGCTCTAGAAAAGTCTTGATAAACGTTCCTGGAAAAAAGTAAAAAAAAAAAAAAGAAGGATAAAAGAAACAACAACAACAACACGTTCTAAAGTTGATGGTAGTGGTTTTTTCACACAATCACCCATCCATCCATTGCCTCTGCTGGATGAAGACAGCAGTAACACCCGAATCGCTCTGCTTCATGACAGGTGCAACAGAGATCTCCACAGATTTATTTTTAGATGCCTCCGTTTAAGTGAGAATAAAATGAAAGGAAAAAAAGGCCTGTGCCCGGGCCATTCTGCCTAAACCCTTTAGACACTGTGCATGAGAAATAACTCCTCAAAAAAAAAAGACGCTCCAGGAAATGGTAGAGGTCCACTTGGAACTTTGGTCCACTTATCTTTATGCATCAGCCGCCAATCAAGGTAACGAGGCGCTTACTTGTATTAAAATACAATCACTGGACAGAAAAAAAAATGGACCTTGAACATAGATGATCACCGATGCATTCACAATGAGAAATTATGTCAAATAAACACAGAAAAGCTGTAGAGATTCTATATCAAGGATATCCAAATTATGCGGCTATAACTACCACCATCATGACATAACGTTCAAACAGATAGCGAATTGAATGTCGAATGCCAATTTGATTAACTGACGATTATGCATCTGATAGCGAGGGTAAGAAGAAATTTTCCGAAATGCTAATGCGGCTGATATTTATTCACGATATAGAGATAGTTTGCATACATTTAGCTTCTAATTAGCTTAGAATGGAAAAACGCCCAAATATCACCATCCAAGCTAAAAATATTCGGACATGAAAACCAGTTTAATTAGCCACCATGCTCTCTCCTTTACGATTCATCTATTTAATAGTGGACCGGAATGACGTCTACGATACACCTTGGATTTTCACAAGTGCGCAGAATTAAATGATAATTTATTTAGGCAATTGCAAATTACTTACTAATTCACACGAAGAAGGGAATGGTATGAAATTGACATAGATTTTGACAAAGACATATCACGCAATTTACAGGGTGTTTCAAAAAGAATCATTCGATTTAAAAAAAATCATAACTATTCAGCTTTCAATCCGTTTTGATCGAATAATAATGTATAGGTCGAACGAGGGAAATCTAGAGTTTCACGCAGTTGCCGAGAGGTAGCGCTAACTTCGGCGCTCCTTCGGCCGCCACTTCGATGTTTGTCAAGATTGGCTTTTCCCACAGTTAGAAACCGATTCGGATGATTTCATTTTCCAGCAGGACGGGGCACCACCACACTGGAGCTTGGACGTTCGAGAACTTTTGAACAATTGCATTCCTAAACGATGGATCGGCCGTACGGGACCTGATGATTCAGTTAAACATCACTGTCCTCCAAGATCGGCGCACCTAACAGTGTGCGGTTTCTTCTCATGGGGATTTATAAAAGACTACGTTTATGTGCCTCCCCTTCCAGCTACATTAGCCGAACTGAAGATACTCATAACAGCAGCCATGGAGGCAAACAGGCTCGCAAAAGTTTGGGACGAATTTGATTACCGTATATAGACATATGCCGGGCATCCCAAGGTGGACATATTGAGCACCTTTAATTTGGTTTTTTTTAAAAACTATGATTAGCCATGCGATATAAAATTAATCTTAAGTGTCTATGTGTTCAATATTTTTCGTAATATACGCATTTCAAATCGGGTGATTCTTTTTGAAACACCCTGTATATTTCGCCGACTAACGCAAGAACATAAGAAATGAAGTATTCTCGTGTGAACAAAAAAGGGGACGAAATAATATCCACTAGCCATATCCCGTTTTTCTATGAAGGTCGTGAAGTTCATAAATGGTGCTCTGTGACATACACAATGTCTATGTCAAGGGTGGTCAATTTTTTGATCAACATCGGCCACTTAAGATAGTTTTGTAATCAGCCGTGGGCTACATGAGTGAATTTTTAACTGTTCGCAGGCAACAACGAAGTTAAATAAGAAATTTCCAGTTAGATTTGGATTAGATTCTATTAATTGTATTAAGGGCCGTTGGCCTATTAGGATAGGTGGTTATGATAACCAAAAATTACATTTGCATCTATAAATACAAAACGATCATCGGGGAAAATTAAATACACATAAAAATCCACAAGATGAAGAGAAAAAAATCACGAAAAAATGATCACGCAATAATCTTCATTCATAAATTTCCAGCAAATCCAAGAATAATTGTACATCTGGAAAGAAATTAAATAATCCGTAGATAAAAAGTCGATCAGAAAAGGAAGCGAATGATATCCAGTAGGCGTATGAGAGACTGCTCATTTGACTCTAGGGAATTAATATATTGTGAGATACGTCTTCGGCGGAAAGATATGAACATTGGGCAACAAAAAATTATATGAACAAGATCGTTGGCCTCTCTCTCTCTGATGAAGAAATTTCCAGTTGAAATACTGTATAACAATTGTGGAAATTTCGAATAAAAATAAGGATCAGTGATGTTTTAACGAGCGGACAAACAAAAGTCCCTAATCATTGGAGATTTTTTAGTTTTAAATTTTTTATTCAATTTTTGTTTCTTTTTCAACATTTCATTTCGTCACTCGCATTTCCATTTGGTAGTTCATCACGAAAAGCAGTTTTTACGGAAGTAAGAAATTAAGAAGAGGGCCTCCCAAAAACGTTTAGGCCCGGAGATCCCCTGAACTGCTTAAGAAAGACGACATCGATAGGATTTAGAGAATCACCACTTTCCCCGTAAATTAGAAACCCCAGTCAGATATTGACGTACAGACAATCCCGAATTATTCATTAAGGCCTAATAAGTTTGGTTTTGTGGGCTACATCAGATGCCTTCGCGGGCCACGGGTTGAACAAGAATGATATATGTTCTATCGAGGCACAATCGCTTGCTATGACGAGAAAATCTAAACGATCATTTGAAAACTCTGATGCGGTGGTTGGAAAAATGAATTTCTGCGTGATAGTTGGTCACCATGTTACTTCAAAAGATACACAAATGCATGGCGATGCTGGAGAACAAACCCATGAAAATTAACTTTTCATGATAAATAACCTTTGATAATTTGCGTGATTTTTTTTTAAATCTTCATTTGCACGAGGTATAGTATGAAATCAAAATCAGGGCAGCAACTAGAAACGAAAATTGTCAATCGGGGCCGCCTCTCTCCTGGTCCAGTGCCTGGGGCAATAGAACCCTAGCCTGATCAAAATTAAATCTTTACTGTAAATTACCTCTAATCTCATCTGGGCTCGAAGGGTCATTCTGTGCAAATATGTATAGTAAAAGTTCATTATAACGAGAGCTCACAATCGCGAGGAAAATTGTCATTTTCACGAACTTCTCGTTATAAGCGTATTTTAATTTTATGCTCTAGTTATAGTCAGGCTATAAATTGTTGAAAATTGGGACTTTATCTACGGTAAAACGCTTTTCAAATCATTTTGTTTTAATATTAGCGAATGAGCACAGCTTCAATCGTGAAATTGATTTTGGGTCTCGCATCAGTTTACTCTCTAAGATGTTTCTGCATAGAATTTCGTATTTTTAAAAATGATATACATGTACAGGCAGGCGAACTTGGCTAATTCGAATTTTAGGAAGTCCCTTTGAAGTTGTTAATGTTTTATATTACTTGTTTAATTCTATCTTTTTTCCTTATGTTTTGGATAATTCGAAGTTTTATTTGCAAAATGTGTATTTTCTCAAAATTTCTGGCTGCAAATTTTGGTAATCCTTTTCTATATATATTCCGTTGATTACTCTCTGGTCTTCTCCAGTGCATAAGAAGCTAACATTGAAAAAATTACAATAAACAAAATCTATACTTTTTTTGGGAGGATCTAAGTGAGAAACAATGTTATCAGTTCCATACACCAACTTTTATTTTACGGGTTCTTGGATAACTTCATCAGCACCTCCAAAAGCAGATGTAAATCCCACAACTCAGGAAATACGAAAGTTTGCGCGTGTGTGAGTGGTCTACACAGATGGAATGTTTAAAAGTAGGGATGAGAAAATTGTGATTTCGCCGAACCATCACAATTATAAATAAAACTAGTGTTTTTAATTGAAAATAAAATTATTGGTAATTTTTTAAATGATTGATATCGAATTTTAATCATGCAAAATAAGTATAAAAAAACTGGTAACTGAAAGATTTTTATTGCCATAATACTGACAATCAAATTTAACGATGATATATTTTAATATTATAGGTGATACCTCGGCTGACAAAGATGATTCGTTCCGGAATCACGTTCGTTAGCAGAAACATGATTTTCCATAGGTTTCTATGCAAAACTGTTTGATTCGTTCCAGCTTCTGCCCAAAATTTAAAGATAAGTTTTTTAAAGCCCCAAGGAATGCTAGAAAAAAGACAAAAACTGACTGAAGGCTAAAACGAACAGCTTCGAAATTGGATAAATGAAAATCTACAGGAAGATGAGAGATAATGAAAGTATATTTATTTTCCAGTATGTACACAACCAACACCAGCTTTAGTGTACTATTTTATCACTGCTCATTTTCATGACTATGCTCTCATTAACATTTATTCAACAAATCTGATTTTTTTTTTTTCAGCCGTTCGGAAACGACTTCAATCTGTGAATTCTGGTCAAATAAGCCCTAGCATTGACCATGGGCTCATAGCCACTGCGACGAAAGTCGATTAAAATCGTTACATATCTCACGTGTATAGTGGAAAAGCCTAAAAATAGGAAGAGTTAGTAAAAAGAATTGACAAGTTTATGTGTAGGGAGTGGCATACTTTAGGTGGGCACACAGAGCACCGTTATAAAATATTGTCGAATTTTGAATTGGCGGGTGCAGCAAAATCATGTTTGCCCCAGGTGACAAAATTTTTCAAAAACCTTAGTTACGTTCCTGATCCTCTAGACATACTTCCAATTAGGGAAAAGTATCCAAATAACGTGTAGACCTCAGATACGTCATTCATACTACAAGGGGTTGTATAGTCATTGAAATAACAAAATTAACTTTTTATACGGACACCCTGCCCTGAGAAACCCAGTAAGAACGTTGTTGCTCCGCCTCTCCTGAGCCCAACGAAAGAATTCCACGTTTCCAAGTGCGATATTTCCCGAGATATTTGAATTAAAAACTCTCTCGGAGAAAATGTGGGAAAGAACCACATAAACCAACAGTCATACTTCCAAGACATACTTCTTTCCCTTATTTATGTGGTTCTTTCCCACATTTTCCCCGAGTTTTGAATTCAAATATCTCAGTGAATATTGCATTTGAAAACATGTAATTTTTTGGTTGGGCTAAAAAGAGACAAAGCAACAACTTTTTAATTCGGATTTAAGGGACAGGGTGTCCTTATAAAAAGTTACTTTTTTTATTTCAAGAACTATACAACTCCCTTGTAGTACGAATGACGTATCTGAGGTACGTTATTTGGATATTTTTCTAGTCGGAAGTATGCTTCTAGGATGAACAGTTTCCCAGTAATTTGCGGCAAGGGAACTTGGCTATGCACCCTGTATGTCAGGCATCTTCAACCCGTTGCTCCCGGAAGCACCGAGAGTGCTTGAGGTTAGTGTTCGATTTCGTGTTCGCGAGCACTTGATCAACGTCCCAAGTAAACACCTTGTACAAATTGTATTGATGGATTGAAATCATCCTGATTTCATGCATTGGTATGTCAAACTTGCCGTAAGGGGCCGATATTTTTTTGATACCTTGAAGACCGACTCTTTGACAATCACTTGCAAGTCACTCGTTATAGCGAGATTCTCGATTTAATTCGTATTCCTTATAACTGACTGTATTTTGAAAGAGTTCCTTTGAAGAATGAAGACACTTTTCACAATCCTTTACAACAAGGTTCTTAAATATTTTTTGAGTCGTGACAGCTGTTTATGAACAAAGGAACTTCCTCTTTGAAAGTAGCTGTAACACAATTTCAATCATTAATCAGTTCAACGGCACTGTATATTGCTTGGGCTGTATAAAGTTTGGGTTGCCAAATACCAAAATGGCATCGGCATCTTGTTTAGCTGTGCTACCAGAAGATTCTAGACTTGAACATCACTCAAAACTTATAACACCTTACATGATTCACGCTAAACTAGGACAATGGAGTTCAAATAACAGCATTAAAAAGCACATTTAAAATTTTTGGCTACCTATTTTGAGAATGAATGAGAAAAGACTCCCAAAGATAAGTTTTCTCAACCTTTGCGAGAGATAAATACAATTATAGAAATTCAAAATATAACTGAGTTTATTCTCTTTGGGATGTTTCTGAAAACGCTGGGTTTTCCTTCCTCAGAATTAACGGTAATTTTAAATCTGAAGGATCAATATACACAGCACGTTTTACCTGGCGTAACTAATTTCATTCGTTTCCCTTCAAAAAAACGAACGAGGAGCTTTTCCACACTTTCGCTAAATTTACAATAGAAGTAAAAAACGTATTCCTTCGGAATACTTTTTCTTCCCAAAAGTAGAAAATAGTCCAACAGGTAGCAGCATATAAGAATGGTAGAAGAATATTTAAAGACTATGTTTCTTGATCAACATTCAAGAGAATTATCCACCTTTGAATTTTAGGAACGTACCGTTTTGAAAGAAAATTAGTGGAAATGTTATCTTTTGATTAAAATTTGAGCTGGTCAAAGTCTCAAAATTAGAAATTTCTACGTCACCTGTTAGTTCCAAAATCTTTTAACTAGCCCAGGAAAGCATCTTTAGCTCTTTCGTCATAAAAATGAGAAACACGATCATTCTACAGTGGAACCTCCCATAACGAACACTCCCGTTAACGGACACAATTTTGAATTACATCGACAGGACTCGGTGTATCTTACTATCCCTTAACGGGCACTCCTCGTTAGCGAACAAAGTTTTCGGTCTCATGGATGTCCGTTATCGAGAGATGAAAAATACTGAAGTGTATGAAAAAGGTGGATATGTTCCGTTTTAATAGAAACGAATAACTTCAAATTGTAATTTCAACCAGAAATTTATCCCGTTTGAATAATCTCTGTTGCATAATCTGACAGAGCTTACCCCAAAGATTCATAAACCGTTAAAAAGCGCATTTCGAAAAAAAGGGGAAATGTTTCCTTTTAAAAATAAGCTCCTCAAATACATTAGAGTCTCGAAACTTCGAGGTTCCGGATAATCCGAGGTGCTGAAATTTTTCGAAATTCCTTTCAAGAAAACCTTTTGCCTTTCACCAAGAACGAGTTCTGTTTCATTTTATCAGGAGTTTGTCATTTCAGTTTGAAGCGGTCTTAATCCGTGAACTGGGGTCTCCGGTGGATCCCCAGACCAGAATTGTTCACAGTCTCCCCTCTGTAATAAAAATTACAGTGTAAAAAAATATTCATATCGAGTTCCCCAGGGCTGGTGCTTCAGGGAGCACCGCCGTGCTCGCGAGCAACGGGCTGAAAATGCCTGCCGTAGAGTATGAATCCATATTGAGACACATTTCATAAGTTTGTGAATAACCCATAATTGTAATCGCCTTCTTATCGAATATACAGTAGTTGCTTTTTGTTTCTCTTTCAAAATTTATATTTTCTTATGTATTTCTTTTAAATAGTTATTTTCGCTTTGTGCTTTTTCATATTATTTTGTGTTGTATAACTTTTTTTTGCCACTTTGAAGGCTAGCCGACCAAAACAATAAAATTGATTGATTATGTTCATCCTCAGAAGAAGAAGAGTGCCCATATATAGCAATGCTTGAACCAATATGAGGGGTTGAGAATCAAAGTTGCTTTAAGTGACTGGAGTGCAATTTTTTATAACAAAGCGTTCTTTCTTGAAAGCTCCCAAAAAATCAGTTTTCTTTGAAATGGTTTTTTGCTTATAAGACACCAGAGTCTTACAAGCGAAAAAATCTTTTCAAGGAAAACTGATCTTTTCGGAGCTTTCAGGAAAGGAAGTTTTGTTATGAATAGTTTGCGCTCCAGCGGCATAGACCTATAATATTCGGAGGCAGACTTGAAAGTCTGGGGCGGGGGGGGGGGCATGATGATGATGATGATGATTTCAATTCATATATATACGCATATACATTTGATCAGTCGGCTCCTCTATTAATGCTGCGGGGGGAATTGCCCCCATGCCCCACCCTATCCCATGCTTACACAACTTTGATTCTCAACCCTCCATATGAATTCTCGAACGCGACTTCAATGGAATAGTTTGAATGGGGTGCCGATCACGACCTTCCGAGCACGAAATCGCAAGCAGAGCATTGAGCACTGCAGCGATCGCGAGCAAAAAAGTTGCCTGTTTTACAATTATACAGGGTACACCGATTAAATCATTTGATTTAAATCATGATTAGAATGGAGATTTATATCGCTTGATTTTTAAAAAAAAAATCATTAATTTGAATCACGAAATTTAAATTCCATTTTTCCAATTTTTCCCTTATTTAACTTCAATGATATCCAGTGATATTAAAGTTAAAGTAACCAACATGGCATGCATGTTATTGAAATGTAATAAAGTTCTTGATTAAAAGAAATCTAGTCTAGGAAATTTAGACTTAAAAACCTAATCCCTACGTTAGTAGGTTTAAGTATAAAACACACAGAGAAAGAGATAAGTTCTATTTCTAGATTTCATGCATCAAAAAAATTGCAGAAAAATATAGGGAGCTAAACCTAGATATAACTGCATCAAGTATTTTCGATGCTTTTACAATGAGGCACTCGTTTCCCCTGATTAAAAAACAGGAAAATTATTTTTTGTATAAAGCCTGTGTGTGGAATTCTATGCCCTGATTGCTTATTGAAAATAATAATAAATGTATCAACATATGCAGTAGCGCTCAAAAGTCTTTTGACAAATGCTATAATGTGTGTGTAGTGCGAACTCATTTGCATGAACTGGTCTTACCTTGACATAAAACAGAAGAAACATATTTATCGACACCTGCAGCTGAAAGTTGTTTGTTTGGGGTTAGTGAGCTTTTATATATTGTGTAATTTTTGTTTTTGGACGGATCGAAAGTATTTTGACAAATACAGTTTAATCAAATATGGAAGTAATTAATTCTTATTTAATATGAATTTATAGTAGGATTACGCAGAACACATAATGAAAACTGTAAAACATGAAAAACAAAATATTCGGTGGATTTTTTTTTTCGGGAAAGTGTAATTAAGGCTTCAAGGAAGCAGTGAAGTCTAGCTCAAGGAAGCAGTAAAGTCTAGCTCAAGTAGCAAGGGTATTTTGTATTTCAAGACAGTTCACAAGTTTGTGAAACCATGTTTAATCCTAGAATACTAACTAAAAAAAAAACTGATAAAAACTTCATGTTAACTGCCTATACCTCTACGTGTCTGAGACGTAGAGTTGGTATTGTACGGTTAATAATCTTGGGAACATGTAAAAAGTAATTTTCTTTCAATACAGTCAAAGAAGACAACGGATAGGATAGAATAATCAAAATGCAAGCAAAGGGGGATTCTTGACATGTCCGCCAGGCAAAAACCTGCTGAATTTAATTCGAAATACGGACTGTGTGAATATGAGTTTATCACTTCTAAAACATCGGATGAACATTATGGGCTTGTTTGGTTGCCTTCTCTAAGCGAAAGAAAAAAACATTATTACTTAATTACAAAAGGGCAAGGGGAAGAGGGAGAATCGTGCCAATCTTCCTATTGACAAGAGAAACAATCCAAGGTACGAACGGGTAGTACACAGGGGGAATCCGACCTATTCTGCCAAACGAAAAGGGCTGATAGACGAGCCCATGTGGATCATGAAACACCCCACCAACCCTGTCCTATCTCAAACCGTTTTCGAGTTATGGTAGATAATCGATTATGGAAAAAAAAATGCGTGATGTCTAAAAAAAAACCCAGATTTGTAAAGTTTCTGAGACCTACAGGCAAACTGAACACATATTTGGAAAAAGCGCAGATAAAACCCTATAAGGTCACACAAATTCTATTGAAATATCTGGATTTAATGGCGAGCTACAGAGGAGAGAGGCGTTGAAAGATTGGCAAAGTTCAAACTGGGAAATTGCAAAATGCAGTTAATGGGAATCTTGGAATATTTCTAAAATATGAAAAAAAAAGTAAAAATCCAAGGTCCGTCTTTTTGAGAAATATGAAATAAAAATTTCTAAAAGTACATTTTCGCAAGTTAAAGCAGCACCAAAATCACTTAAATGCGTAGGGCAGGGATCTAAAGTCTTAAGTGCATGGCCGGCGGGCCACATTTGGCCCTCGTCGCGGCCCGATGATCATTCCCAGAAAATGGTTGAAAACATTGAAAAACGATTAATTCTAGAATTAATGAAAGAAATAATTTCGGAATTGATGAAAGAAAGAATTCTAAAATAAATGAAAAAAATAATTCAGAAACAAATTGATGGAAATTTAGTATTACTGAAAGAAATAATTTGAGAATTTTCAAAACAAATAATTTCAGAATTAGCGTCAAAAAAAATAACTTATAAATCAACGAGGGAAACAATTTCTGATAGCAATTATTTCACAATCAATAAGAGAATTTCATAATTATCGAAAGAAATGATTTCAAGATATATTGAGAAGGAAAATAAGAAAATCTTCAGAATTATCGAAATAAATAATTAAATAATCCTTCGAAGTGGTTTCAGATTAAAGTTAATCTCAGAATTAATTTAATGAGTAATTAATCAAAAACGTTTTCAAGAATTAGTGAAAAAATATTTAAGAACTAATCAAAACTGATAATAAATAAAATAAATAATTTCAGAATAAATAAGTCTGCAATTATTTTTATGTCCCGGTTTAACTTGGAGCCCCAGGGGCCCTTTCTATTAAGATGTCACTAAAATACATGAGTTGGTGACCCGCGGACTTCATGGGAAGTTTCAGTTTGGGCAATCCATGTCTGAAAGGTGTAAAGACCACTGGCTATAGGGGCCTTTAAACGTCTTAATCCGGCCTTGAGAACATCTAACAGTAAACGCAATTATCAATCAAAATCAGAGATAAATCACAATTTTACCTCTTTCTCCGTTTAATAATCGAATCCTGGGATTTTTACTGTCGTTGTTGTTTTGTTTTTTTTGACATTTGAATCCAATGGACGTTGGAGCGTCTGTCAGCGAATCTTATCCTAATGCTTATCGACTTATAATTGCTTCCTGGATGAAATGTTGTGTCTCGAAGTATTAAAATCACAGACACGTTCCGGTTCTCGAGAAACCATAATACAAATAAACTATATATAATATAACAGGCAGAGATACGTAATAACGTGTAAATATTCCCGCACGATATGCCACCATCTCAGTTCCATCGGCACATTTATGATTTTCATCAATACGCTGTCATGATTATTACATGCCCAGCCCGTAGTTTGAAACGATGATAATGATTCCTTAGGATATATATCGGCTAGAAGTAACGTTAGACAGACTTTCTCACAACAAATACCACAATCGTTTCAGAAATGAAAAGCGCCATCGGGACAACGGATAAAAAACTCAAGAATATTCCATTTTTTTTCTCTCCACACTTGACCTTTTTACTTTCTCACGTCCGTCTCGTAAAAAACCAGTTCTTTACTCTTTTTGGACCTCATGGAAAAAAAAACCACAGGTTGGCAACACCTGTTCAATGTTCTGGAGGTTTCTCGTGGTTTTATATCCTTCTCTTGTTACAAGGCAGTTGTTTCTTTCAACGGGGTTCCCATTCTATTCTCATGCAAAAAACGACTCCCCTTTTTTCTTTTCAATCATCTCGATGACTTCCAGTTTCAAGTCGAATCTTCAATTTACACCTCGGAGCATGACCCGAAAGCAAAAAAAAAAGAAAGAGGAACAGGAAACCAAAAGTTAAAATCGCGCATCCCATGTTGTGGCCGATTTCGATTTGTGTGAAATAGAAGAAAAAGTGGTCGAGTGGTCAACACACGTGTCTTTTTTTTTCTATTATTAGGCTATTTCGTCGAAATCCCAGCCCTTTCGTGATATTGTTTCGTTTCAGTCACTTGATGGGCGGATAAAGTTAATCCCATCTTGTTGAAATCCAAGTAAGGGTGCCCAAAGCCGAATTAGCTTCAACTTTAGTGGAGGCGCCGACATGAAGAAAACGTTAAGGGGGGGGGGGGCTGAAATTCGCGAGTCGTCCCGTATATACGGTACTCAAGCGCGTATGTAGGAGGGGAGGTACGCTGCATTGTGTATTAGTTATTGGGGAGGCTCAGTTACTTCACAAAATTTATTGGGAAATAGCTTCAGCTTCCCCCCCCCCACCCCGGTTCTGCGCCTATTAACCCGAATGTGATTGAACAACTAGCACGAGTCTATTCGACCCATCATCGCACGTGATCACCGGCGTTTTTTCAATAACGTGATGCTCGAATCACCATCGCCGTTTCAGGTCTTTCTTTGAAAGTCCACTAATACTCGTAGTCGTTTAAAAAAAAAAAAAATGCTGGAAATCATCGGACTCGGGGTCACGGTAACATCCAAACCACATGTACATTATTTCACAAGCATGACGTCTTCATTTGCAACGATAAACACCAAAACGCAAAACGAACTCCACTCACCTCAACAATTCCAGTACCAGAAGTACCAGCTTCTTACAGATGACATCTTGATTCAGGATGACCAGAGAGAGAGACGGAGGAAAAGACCACCCGAACAGTCGATTTTTGATCGATCCAGACAGCACGCACAACAAGTGTCTCGTCGAAGGGCGTGAAGGTAGATTGGTCACAAGAGGAGAGTGCAAGTAGTATAACAAGTGAGAAATCGAAATATCTGGCTACGAAACTATTGCAACTATGCAGAGCTCGGACTTCCTCTCTCGCCCCCCAAACTCAACACACAGCAGGTCAGGCTCTCAAACAAAAACAAAAAAAAAAAGGACGGATGTAAACAGTGCGTTACCAGGGAAACGAACGAGCCAATCTTCTTCTTCTTCACCTCTTCTATCCAATGAACAACACAGACAAGAGCCAAGACATCTTGAAGGTCTCGCATAGAAAGAACATCATCTCTCTCACACCGTGCTACACACAAACACGCACGCACGCGCACCAGCAACAAACAAAAATCAACAACGAATTAGGCAGCCAATGAGGTGGAGTAATCATTCGCAGTGTTGACCACATGAAAAGAAACTTCCCAAAATCATTCATGTTGGAACGAACATTCTCGGCACCCCCCTTCTAAGGAGTAAGCCATAAAACAAAATAAAAACAAAAATACACAAATTTCGCATCAAGAAATACTCAGCATTTTCCGATTGTTAAATACCTGTAATCTCTGATATTAACAGAAAGGGGGGAAAAAACCCCCACTCGAGAATTTCAAAGTTATCTTATTCCACACAAGACACTCATTCCCATTGTCTTTGTTCAACAAAGGCTAGCTCAGCATCTTCCTGACTAATACGCGCACAGAAAAAACACACACACACACACACAACACATCAAATGTTTTAAAAATAACTTCTTCAAAGTCGAGATTCCATTTAAGAGGCCATTATACACAACAATTGAAAAGAAACAAAACTATTTTTTTAATGACATCTAGAGGATTATGGGTTAATACCAGTCAAAAAAACAACTAATTAAGCGGACATCATTGGCGTGCATCCGAGAGACAAAGGAATCTTTGTCCGAAACAATCAACAATAATGATAATAACAAGAGACGCGCGCGCGCGTCGCGTGTGCTTTCGCTCGTTGGAAACGTGAGAACACACAACAAGCAATTAACCGAATTATAAACACAGTATTTTATGATCGATATTATAATAAATTTAAAAAAAAAAAAAAAAAAAGTTTTTTTTACTTACCCACAAAATGAAATATCAAAAAAAAAGGAAAATTAAGGTTCCCTTGTAGGGGCACTGAGATGCAAAAATTTCGGTGAGATAGAAATAGGGAGACGCGTAGAGTAGAGACGGGGCGCGCACGCACACACACACACACGCGCGGGGCGCACAACAGAAACAAAAATAACAGGACTTTTCACGTTTTTTTGTTTCTTGTCAGAGGCCTTTTTCTCGACTGAAGCACCATTTGAAACAAAAATAAAGTCTAAAAACTAAAGAAAAAAAAAAATACAAAAAAAATGAAAGTGTGGAGGGGGGGAGAAAAAACGTCTTTTTCTATCGTTTTTTTTTTCTTTTCCTCCTCAACGCTCGGAACGTTGTTTTTCTTTCGGCGCGCGCGCGGCCGGGCGGGGAAGGTACGACGTCGCTTCTTGGTATGCCAAAAATGACACAAAGAATCCCGGCAACGTCGACTTGGGTTTGCTGTATAACAATGGCGTCACAACACAGCCAACCTCACGCACCTACACATACCGACGTACACCGCTGGAATAGCGCCAATTACACCAAACTCTTATTTTCTTTACCCTATATCTGAAGATTGGAGATATGAAACTCTCGCGTGTTTAATAAAATTTCGGAGGAAATTTTCCTCAGTGCCCAAAAATTTTTCACTCCGGGACAAGAAATTTTTGTTTGTTATAACCATTTTTTTTTATGCAGTACTTGATAATCAATTTGTTAGTAAATTTGAGGGAGGAATATATACAAAATAAAATGCCATTCTCTCCGGGCTCCGTAGCCAACCAAAAACCCGGACTTTACCCAAATCATTTCACCACTCTGCGGGAAAAGTTTTGGCCGTCTTGACTAGTTTTTGATCGACACGCGCTTCGTTTGAAAAATTTTTTCAAATACTTTCCATTAAAATTTTTTGTGTGAAATAAACATTTCTGGGAACTAAAAAGGTCTAATGAGTGTCATAGTATTTTTTAAAAATTGTTTACAATGAAATTTGGTTTTTTATGATTTTTCAAAAATGAAATTTTCAGAAATTTTATTCCGATTTTCCACCTGAAAATTTTTTTTTCCCCGACCATGAACAGAAATAAATTTTTTTTTTAAAATAGACAAAAAATAGTTTTTCCCCCCAATTTTTTTTTTTGTCACATGGTCCACGAGGTTTCCCAAAATTATAATTATTTTTCTTTAACTAAGCTAATTAATTTATATTAATTAGAAAGTAAATTAACCAATTTTTTGAAACTTCAAAAATATGCTATTTAAGTCATCATATATAGAAAAAATTATGCGATTCGGTCAGAAATTATAAGAGGGGTCGAAAATGGGTTAACCGCAACATGCAGGGCCGTAATTAGATGCTTGGTCAGCCGGGGCAAGCACGCATTTTGGTGTCTCCCTTGTAATGTTGAAAAAGATGTTGCAAAGTGAAATTTGAGTTTCCTGTTGTCCAGCGCCCGGGACACCAGACCCGCCTGCTCCCTCCTAGTTGCGGCCCTGGCAACATGGATTCACTGAGTGATGTCCTACATGGGTGGAGATACGGGGGAGGGGCGTCAAAGGTAAAGCCGACTGATCTAATGTATTGCTTGCGGGGGAGGCGAACACAGAATCCACCTTTAGAGAGGGCACAAAAAAAGTTCTTCCCGAGAAATTTTGAGTTACCCCCCATTCAAAAGCATTTAAATTAACAGAATTCGGTTAATATAGCATATAAAGGGAATTTTCTTCCTATATTTCAATTTTTTTCCACCCAAATTTTACATTCTTTTTTCTAATTTTTGGTCGGCTTGGGGGGGGGGAAGCACAAGCCCTCCCCCGGGCACACCTCTGCCTGGGCAGGAGGTTAAATTATACGGTGACCATTTGTTCCATTCTGTATATGTTAGGCGTAATGGCTTTGTAAAGCTGTTGAGGTCAAAACGTGATACGTAATGGATGTATTTTAGTTTCGTGGTCCCACTGCAGCCACAGCCTTCGCACCTACTTAGGTCCGGTCTTCTGCCTCTATTTACACTCTTCTTGTGAGAGCCGTAGAAACTACAATCTACTCAACATCCTCATCAGATCACTGTGCCGCCCCCCCCCCCATAACAATCTCGAAGCCTATTCCAATGAGTGCAGGTTCCTCATATTCTTTAAGCTGGCCTATGGCCCAGGATATTGGAAGCATAGACATTTAGCGGGCCCTATATTCATTTTACTGTGTAAAAAAAGATTAAAAAAATATTTTCAATCCTTGTCACACCAGGCTAGAGCTCCCCCCTTGGCCCCTCCTTGTGGATACCAAGGGTACAATATAGCCGGAGATACGGGGGCCATGGGGGCAATTCCTCCCAGAGTCAACGGTGAAGCCCACTGATCTAATGCATATATGAATTAACATCGTCATCATCCTACCCACCATCATCATCGTGCTTCCCTCCAGCCTTTCAAGTCTATCCCCACCTATCGGGTGCAATCACCGATACTGGAATCCAGGTCCACCTAGGATCAAAAAATGACTTGCACAGACTTCATGGGTCCCAGAAGGAAAATTCTGGGCAATGGGGTGATGAACAAAGAAGTTTCAGAAACTGTGAGAAAAATCAGCGTTATTACGAACTGTTTTCTTTATTAAAAAAAAAGAATTTGTTGCGAGCAATAATAAGTGTACTTCTAGTTTTCTAATTTAAAATTACATAGAAAAAAAGCAGGCCCGCGATAAAACTCCTGTCATGGGGCAGAGGGTTTGTGCCAGGATTAGAAGATCCTGGTCGACTTTTATTCAGTTATTGGAGTCGACCAATCATCTACAAAAATGTGTTCCGAGTCTACTTTTATGACCGTAATTTGAAATTTTATTGACAATCAAACCGCATTATAATATATCAGCTTATGTAATTTAATAAAACTCACTCAAAACTTAATAAAAATTCTGGTGACGTTCAACGAGGGATGAAATGCGACAAAAATAATTTTCGCGGGAGAGAAACCGCGCGCCGCGGGTGACGTTATAAGCGGTGTGACCTTATAACGGAGTTGGGCTTTACTCACTGCAAACATTGAAAATACACTTACTACTGACGATTCCAACAAAAAAAAAAAATCCGCTAAATGAAGATATAAAACTATACCGTTTTAACGCACCTAATGTAGAAATTCAACTAACATTCCTAGAATAACCACGGACTCAGAAAAATTCAAGGGCGACATTCATGGGCGATAAATCACCAAATTTGCGAGACGGGCGCCGGGGTATCCGAGGAGCGCAAATATAACTGCGCATGGGCGAGGTTCTTGCGTGGTTTGATGACGTCATATCCGTTTCCCTCTACTCTCCCCTTTTCTTTCGTTTCCCTACAAACCGTCTCGTATTTGATTGGTTGATAGTTGGCGATAGTCGTTACGTCACGGACGAGCTTCCTACCAATAGAATCAGGGAAACCAGTTGAACTCTCTCTCGCTAGCGATGATTCATTATGGCGATATATATATATTTTCCTTTCTTTGTTTTTTAATATTTCTTTGTCTCTCTTTGTTCTTCAGTGGAGTTCAGTTCAGTTTGGCTGTTGAAGAAAGATATAAGGAAAAGAAAAAAGGAGTTTAGTCGACAATTCGTTGAGCTCTACTTATTTTCCTTCCGCGCAGATAAAAATGAGAAAGTAGATTAAATCTTACCCACCTGTGACATAAAATTGCATTCGACAACCATCGATTGCCTCATATTGACTCTACTGACCTGCTGTTGGTGTCTGTCAAAACAAACTCTCGAACTAAAGGACTGACGTCAAAGTGAGAAAGACTCTGAGAGGGACTGGGAGAAAATCGTAATACGGCGACGTCTGAAAAGATCATTTTACGCCGTGGCGAAAAAAAGTGAATAGTCATCGTTCTTGTCGACTGAAATCTGTCGTCACTTGCTTACGAAGTATCGAATATATTCATGAATATTTATATTCCAGAAAGGACAACGAAATAGAAGAATTATTTTTGATAACAAGCGAAAAAAAAAATGGCAGACCTATTAAGAGGACTTCATCAACAAGAATCTGGCAACTCGCTTATAAGCCACGTTGAATTAAGTTTGCTCTTCAGTCGTTGTCATTGCCATGGGTACATCCAAGCATCTTTGTTTTAACCCTTGAATAAGATTATGATCATCGGGGATCCGACATCCCGCAGCAGGGTCCCCAGGGTGGCATCTTTGGAAAGTCTCAAGGCCAGACTTTTCAAGGGCCCTTCTATATAGTGAATTTATAGCGTGAAAAAACAAAAAACCCAAATAATGGTGAGAATCATCCCGGGCCCTTTGTGGATGGAGTTGTGTCAGCCCAATACCTCCTATAGGTACTGTACCTGTATCTAGGAGCTATTGGTCAGCTCCACTCTTTTAGTGAGTATGGTGATGATATCGTGACCCTTTTTGATCGCACCAGCTATAGTTGGACAATCGTGGATGTATCTCAGGAATGGCCGCCCCCCCCCAAGGGTGGGGCTGACAGGGCTCTAGCCCGGGCGTCCGGGACAATTCGCATCATTTTTCGTTTTTTCATGCTATAAATTCAATATAAAAGGGCCCGCGAATAGTTTGGCTTGGAGGCCCGCCAAAGATCTCAGCCTAGGGGCCCTGCTCCAGGATGTGGGGACCATGATCTTGGGTTGGTTAGACATGGGAGACTTAAGGTGTAAGTTTTCTCTCAAGAGGAGGGAAAAAAAGGGGCATCACAGGAGCATTATTTTGGTTAAACCGATATTTGCTTCGAATAATCACTCTAGGGTGTCAAGGAAGAAAATTAATTGCAAACTCTCCACATTATGAGCATCTTCCCGGTATAAGCTGGTCTCGTCTGACAGGGCGTGGAAGTGCCGCCATTCTCACGTTTTGGCACTACCTGCGAGCAGAGCCGCAACTAGACTATTTGTCAGCTGGGGCAAACACGCATTTTGGCGCCCCCTTGTAATGTTGAAGGAGAGTTTAAAGACTGAAATTTGCGTCCCATCTGGTCCAGTGCCTGGGACATCAGATTCGCCTGCTCCCCCCCCCCCCCCTAGTTGCGGCCCTGCGTGTGAGAATTATATAAAAGGATCAATGTGTGTAGCATATTCTGGAAGTCAAATTTCCACAAGACACTGTTTTATTCACTTTTTCAAGATACTTATGCGCAATCGAATTGTTCCGAACATTGTTTGTTAGGAAGTAAGATGATCCGAAGAAGACATCTCATTAGAATCTCGAGCTTCTGAAAGATATCACCTGAATCTACTAGATCTCGCATTTTTCGACGTCCTTACCAACCATCGCCACGAACGTTAAATGCGTGTAAATGATGTGAATGGGTTCATGTAAATTTCCGATTTCTCACTGCTCTCGAACGTACAATGACTCGATTATTGTGAGCCTGAACACGCATACGACGTGGGCATCAGTTTCGGATCGGCATCTTACCCACGTGGTTCCTTTCTTCTTTTTTTGTTTCGACTTTTTCTTCTAATCATCTAGAATGATGCAGAATCTCAAGACAAGGGGAAAACAACATCAAGACGTGAGTTTGATTAATGATACCACATCCAAACTTCAGCTCGTTCTCACCGAGCAGATGCATCGCGAAGTGAAGCAGAAGACGTCGTCTATTGTTCAAATGGCTCTCAGAATCTGCTTTTTGTGTGCTGCCGCTTTTAAAAAACAAGCAAACACGACATTCTTTTCTTTTTCAGATGAAAAAGAAAAAGATGGTGCAGCAATTACATCCGTGGTCTAGACTGCATCGAGAAGTATCGTTCTTGATGTACAAAGAAGAGAGGTGGGTTAGGTAAATATATGTGGATTCACTGAAATTCTTGAATTCCAAACATCATGTCACATTCAGCAAGAAGGTTCGAAGACTAAAAAAACTTTTTGATCGTGGATTTGCTTTCTTATCCCGACCATTAATGATCCATACAACAATCCCCAAGATTTTTCCTCGTCTTCTGCGGTATTTTTGACAAACATACCAGTTAACATTAGCTCTTTGGCAATGCACGATCCAACTAGGTGCATCAAGGACCAAAGTGATTGGAAGCCAAAAAAAAGACGTTAGAATATCACAGTTCATTTTCTTTTATAGAACAAAACAAGCTTTTCATTAGCATCATTTTTGTCGTTGAAATGACCAGATGTCGGGCTAATGTGTTAGGAAATTTTTTTTAACCGTTGCGTAAATTGATTTTTAGACGCATATTTAGATTCTATAAAAAAAAATTGCTGCCAAGGATTTTATCCCAAACCATCACATTTTTTTTCATGTTCAACGCAGACTGTGACGTCACTCCTTTTGTGACAAATAATAATAACAATAAGTTGATTCAGCTGTGTTAGGACTGGGGAAGAGGGAAATAACCGACAGTCACCCACAGTCAAGTCATTGAATGATGGCGTCATGTTGGCAACGCTTCTAGCTTGCCGATTTGCCATAGCAGGTGGACTTTTTTTTTTCTTTAATAGGTAGGGGAGAACTTGGATATTTGGTCAGGTGTAAAGCGTATTACTGTATAATCGACGTATCCAACTATTAGCTGAATGCTTAGCCGATTTCGGATACCGATGATGTTGTTTTCGATTGGATTAGATCAACTGTCTTTTGGCGAGGCGCCAGAGACAATATCTACTTATCTTTTGACGTAGACTACGTCTAACGTGTCGTCGCACAGCCACCACAAACTAAGATCTAAGGTAGACAAAAAAGTGTTAAATGAAAATGATGCTATTGTTTCGAAACTAATAACTACATCAGAGATGTAATGAGTGTTTAGAAGAGAGCAAGAATGAAAGAGTTTAACGAGATAAGAACATAAGCTAAGCCAGCGTTTCTTAACCTTCTTGAACTCTACGACCAGGGGCGTAGCCAGAAATTTCGTTCGGGGGGGGACCACTTTCATTTCGGGGGGGGGACCAAAGTGACAGAACAATGGATTTGGCCATCTTTTTCCCTTTTTTCGGTCATTTTCTCACATTTCGGGGGGGGGGGACCAGACCCCCAAGTCCCCCCCCCCCTGGCTACGCCCTTGTCTACGACCAGTAACATGTCTGAAACAATTCGACGGACCACCAGCTTACAGCATCAGTGAGGTTGCACTGTTTCGATTTTCAAATGCAGGAATAAAATACATATCATAATATGCAGGAATGTCCGTATTTTAAGTGGCATTCCTTTAATTTGGTCGTACACTTGTCCCGTTTGAACGAAACATATTTGAATTTGTATCCAAATAACGTGCAGACCCCAGATACATCATTCATGTTGCAAAGGATTGTATAGTTATTAAAAAAAAACTTTTTATTGAGCCGTCTTCTACTAAAAACCCGATCAGAAAGTTGTTGCCTGGTTTTTCTTGAGGGAACAAAAAAGCATTCCACGTTTCTAAGTGCAATATTTGCTGAGATATTTGAGTTCGAAATTCGCTGAAAGAGAAGGAAAGAACTCCTATATCAACGGACAAGGTCATTCTACGCTTCATTCTGTTCCTTCCTTCATTTTCAACGATTTCCGCAATTAAAAATGTGGAACTTTTCGTTGGGCTCAGGAGAAACAGGGCAACATCTTTATAACCAAGGTTTTTGGGACAGGGTGGCCAAACAAAAAGTTTTTTTCTCTTCAATCACTATACAACTCCTTGCAATATGAATGAAGTCCACATGCTATTTGGATAGATTTTTTTTCCAATCGGAAGCATAACGGTTCACGAGTAATTCCAGTGCAAGGAACTTCCCTATGCACCCCCGTCTAACATTTTGGACAAAAGGGACCAAATCTAAAAATATTTGGATCAATATTTTTTTATCGAATTTTTCGGCATGGGGTAATACAAGTCGATTGAACGAAAACTGGAGATTTCAGTTTTAAATTGAGTTTAATTGGAGTTTATTGTCTCCGCTATAAACCGTTTTTCGTATTTTTGGAAGCATCAGCTCCTTTCCTCACGGTACTATTTGGAAGGAATTTCTAGAAAAACAAGCAACAGTATGATCAAAATTTGTTTCGAAATCAGCGACTCACCGAAAACAACCGACTTTTTAAAAAAATAAGATCCAAGAAATTCCAGGATTTGGCAAACATGTTCAGAATATTAAATTGTTTCGAGCGGGTGGCCTTAATTTTTTCACCTATTCTTATATTTGTTTACATTTGGCGAATAGGTACGTGAAAGGAATGAAATATATTTTATAGCATCAAATAATATTGTATAGTTACGAAAAATACTTTATTAAAATTCGATTAATCGATAAAAAAATTTCAATTAACCAGTTACAACTTTTAATTGATTCCCAGCCCTAATAATTATGTGTTCCATGTGTTCTAAGTTTTTTCCGTGAACTGTATTTCAATTCACTGCGATTTCCATTAATTCTTCATAACCCACTATTTGATCATTTTTAAGCAATAATTGGTGATTTTTTTTTTCCAGCTTATGGCAACGTTTTGGTGAAAATTGCCGATGTTCTGTATCTCTTCGCCGTATTTAAGATCTCAATTTCTTGTATTTTTTGGATAAAATATGGTCACCGAAGTCATGTGACGATTGTTTTTATATTGAAATAAATTTTTGTTTATGTATTACGATTTGCAGCAGCTCTTTACTTAAGCAATTTCAGCAATTTTTTCAGTAGTCGTAATATTTGTCATAAATTGAATTTTTTTTGGCTACAATTAGTGATATTTCGTATATTTAGGATCGCAATTCCCCTAAGAACGAAGAGATCTAATTTTCTATTCTATACCATAAGGATATCCGCGGACCACAGGGTCGAGACATGGGTGGAGATACGGGGTTCGGAGGGGGGGGCAATGCCCCCCCCCCCTCCGAACCCCGTATCTCCAGCGTCAAAGGTGGGGTAGACTAATGTAATGTATATTGTGTATATGAATTAAGATCATCATCATCGTGCCCCCCCAGCAATAATGACCTTGCCCCCCTCCAGACTTCCAAGTCTATCTCCGCCCATGGGTCGAAAAACACTGAGCTATACGACCATGTGATGAGTAAGGAAGGGAAACGAAGTGTGGACATAAGAAATCCTCTCGATACGTTTGCCGTCGTCAACCCTGACAGCATCAGGAAACAACGGTACTTTAATGTTATAATAACCCTTTACGAGATTAAGGAAGGCCCTGTGAATTCGCCTTCTTAGCAGAGCTCATAAGTTAAAACGCAATACAAAAACGCTGAGACAAACATCCAGGGACCCTTTTTCATTGCGGTGATGCGCTGTAAAGTACGAACTGTACCAACGAAGTGCCCAAAAACCCTCTGGTCCGCAAAAAGTTAAAAGCGCTACTGTTAGATTTGTCCCATCGAAAATGATGCTATAATTTAAAAACGAATAAGCATATCATCAAATACTGATTCGAAGAATCAAAGCGTGCATCGACATAACGTCGAAGATCACGTAACCAGGTGATTAGTGGGGTTGGAAGCTCAACACGGAATAAATCAAAAAGGGGATAGACATATTCATCCTTTTAACAATATTGTTTGTTACTTTTGCAGTGCTTTCATTTCCAGAAACTTACCAGCAGCAGACAACGCTACTCTACGCCAAAAACAAATACACAACAGGCCAAACGCCCAACAAGGTTGCTAAAAACAGAACAAAACAACAAAAAACACCATAGCCGTAACCACTTGGAATGACCGTAATTCCGAAAGACTCAGCTGTCGTATAGTATGCGCCGCTGGAAACAGAATGATTGGTACACCATCCCTGCTAAGGCACGATGTCTTCGTTCGTCCATTCGAAACCAACTCTAAATTGTAGGTCCATGTCTATATGGGGCATGGCAGTGCAAATGACTGTATTGTGACAGTCACACTAACTTGACATAGGTCTAAGTCATTGGTTCTCAAACTTTTCTCAACCGAAGCTCTCTTGCTTAGTTCATGGAAAAAATATTGAGGTAGATATAGTTTAGAAGATATTTTCACTTATAAAAGAACAATTTCAAAGCATAAATAGACACGCAAATCAATATCTCCAGCTCGACGCGACGCCCCTGTCAAAGGTTGGCGACGGCCTTAGGATCCGTGACGCACACTTTTAAAAACACTATTTTATGTCTAGGGCTGGGATTACACTATAAAAGTTTTCTAAAAGTTATTTTATAAAATTTGAAAAATCCAACCAGTAAGATTATGGGTGGCATTTGCTCGAATGTAACTATGAGCTTTATTGGCCTGATTTTTCAAGTTTTTTAAAAGTACTTTTATCAAACAGTTTATAGTGTAATCCCGGCCTAAGTCATAGTTCTTCAAAATTTTTGTTCCATCGCACACCTTCAATTTTTTCTCTCTCATCGCCTAACAACTCAAGCTAACCCTTAGGAACCTATACTAAACTCGTAGCTTTAATCGCCTCCTTAGACCATTGCCCACTGCGGGAAACACTAGTCTAAGTAATGCAGTTTGGAATTCAAAGATCAAACTTTTACAGATTCGAGGCCAATTCACCATCAAAACAATCCCATACGCTCCATACAACATGCAACGTCAAAAACCAATCCCAGAAAAGGATTTCTGTTGGGCCGTCCTAACAGCACCACGAACAAAGTGTTGTTCTGGAGGGCCCCTACTTGGCTCGAAGTAGGCCCACTAATCTACATACTTACTCATTTGATCATTTTTGTCACACCACGGTCATTTTCTGCACACGAGGACCGGTATCAACAATTTATTGCCGATTCCGAACGGCAGCGCCGGACATTTTGCTTTCTTTTATACTCACCGAGGGGTTGGCGCACTAACCCCACGATGTGGAACTCCCTACGGTAGCAGTCTTTTCCTGTGGTCATGTTTTCTCGCCGTTTCTGTTATACCTCCACGTCAGGAAAGTTTCTGAGAAGAATAAATCGGTTATCGAACTCGCGACAACTCTGAACATCCTTTGGCACTTGAATCGAGTATCTTTTTTCTTTCAGCATGGTCCAGGTCTTTGACCACCTGCTTATATCTCTTCGTTGAGACAGAGCGGCAGGCCATGTTCTGGTTAAGAGGAGGAGGCGAGCATCTTATCGACCTGGACTACCGAGCCCATGTATACTTACTCTGGAAAATCATAGCACCGAATCTCACATTATCAAGAGACTCTTCAATGAACACATGAACACGGTTAAGCACCCCCGCCCCCCGGATCTTAACCGGGTAGGCCCATGCATAGTCTGGCCAATGGTCCCAGCCAAGGGCAGTGCTCTAGGAGGTGGACATTCATTAAATTTTTCAGTTCAATCAACTTTTATATATTCGGAAATCCCAAAGGTATCGATTGGTTCCAGAATTATACCATTAGATCGCGAAAAAAAATGTGAGTCTTCTAAGAAATTCACAAAAATAAAGTGCTTAAAATTGGTTTTTCACATCCTCTTCGAGTATAAATTGCACCTTTGAAAATTAGGGTAAATTGGTGGCATTACGTAAATCGGTGTATTAGTTCGAGAGTATTCCTATATTCTTACCATCGCCTTTTTGTACTTCCACACAATGGAGTACGGTTTTGTTGTTGTTTAATTTCTTGGTGTGTGTTTGTGTGACTCCAACGAAGAGGAAGTGGAATTAGAATCTTATTATTTCAAGGAAAAGAACACCATCTTCTTTTTTTTTTATGGTGATGATGATGATGCCATTTGCCCGCGGAACAACGTTTCCATTTTACGGCTTCCTGACGAAGTAGAAGATCTGCTTTCTATATTAATTAAATTCCTCGCTGTTTTTAAAACTGCTTAATTTGCTGCTGCATTCCATTGACGTAGATGGTTATGGCAGCAGGGGATGGGGGGGGGGAGGGGATGGAGTTTAAGAAAGAGAGAAAATATACAAGCACGTGTGAGTGCATGGCCATGAACGAGGGAGGGCCATGAAGGCAACCAAGAGAGAGAGATGGAAACGAGGGTACGTGCAAATATTGAACATGGGTTGTGATAGGTTCGGTTATTTATGCTGGACATTAGGATTTTTTAGACATATGTTGCTTCTTTTTGAGAGACCAGGGGCCGAAACAAGGGAGAAGCGTTGGACCAGAGGGGGCTCGACTTTACCCTTTAACCTCCTCTTCAACATTACAAGAAGGTGCCAAAATGCGAGCTTGCCCAGCTGGTCAAGCATAGGCGGAGATAGACGTGAAAGTTTGGGAGGCACGATGATGATTGCTGGGGGGGATGATGATGATGATGTCAATTCATATTTACACATATACATTAGATCAGTGTCGGCTCCACTTGTGACACTGGAAGGGGGAGGCAATAACCCCATGCCCCCCCTCCCCCCGTATAATCCGTCCATGTGACCAAGCATGTAGTTGCGGCCCTGCCTGTGACTGTCAAATCACGGTCATCATTCATTGCTGCCTGAGTTCAAGGTCTTCGTTTTTGAAGGTTATACAGCGAAAGGTTTGCCCAGTTTCGATTACTACTGTTGGGGTACGAACATAGTGCACGCTGGTTTCGGATTCTCGGAATCAGCACTGTTACGGATTGGTTAAAAACTTGAATTTCAAGTTCTTTAACCAATCAGCAATGGCATCAACTTGCAGAATCGAAAATCAGCGTGCATTATTTTCGTACTCTTAGACAGCGACCAATACAGTTTGAAGCCAATTTCGAACAGCTGGATAGAAACATACCCCAGCTAGAATTGGAATCCAGACCAGCATAGAAAATTTGGTGGGGTGTGTGACTTTACTATTCATTTAACCACTTCACGTACAAGCTTTTGGCAAGAAGTTCGGATTATCTCTTAAGAAGGACCGCGTAGACGGAATGCGAGTTAGTTAATGATAATAGCAACAATGTTGACTGACGGGGAATAACCCATCTCTGACTTGGATGGCTTCTCGATTGACAATAAATCACAGGGAAAATTAAAATGTGTGCGAATTAACGCCAGGATCTTGGTTAATAAGAAAGATTTTTTTAGAAACTATGATAGTTGAGACTCACTAATGTTGTTCCGATATTTAAGAAGAGTAGTAGAAAAGCTGTGTCCAATTATCGGCCAGTGACTTTGACGAGCTCCCTCTCAAAAATTTTGGAAATTATTATCAAAAGGCAGTTGGTGAAATGGATAGACGAGAATAATGTGTTGTCGGATAATCAGCATGGGTTCAAGAAGGGGAAGTCATGTGTAACTAACCTCCTTTGCTTCTATGATCACGTGATGAAGGCTTTGGGTTAGGGCAAAAATGTAGATGTTGTTTACCTTGATTTCCAGAAGGCATTCGATCGGGTCCAACATGGTAAACTCTTGAAGCGCTTGCACGAGATTGGGATTGGGGGCAACTTGCTGAATTGGATAGAACCGTGGTTAAGAGACTGATCAGTATTGATCAGTCTCTTAACCACGATTCTAAATACTAGAATCTACTGATCAGATACTGATCAGTATTGATCAGTATCTGATTGTACAGGCATCACAAGTGGAGTTCCTCAACGAAGTGTCCTTGGCCGCATACTTTTTCCACTTTTTCTATCGATAAACTCGATCAGGTTATCGATAGGATTGTTAAAAAAATTTCAGATGACGTGAAGCTAATGGGGTAGTCGAGAGTCAAAGCGATAGGGAATTGCTCCAGACCAACTTAAACTGGATTGGAGCATGGGCAAATGAATGGAGCATGAAGTTTAGCATTGACAAGTGCATGGTCGCTCATTTTGGTTGAAACAACCTATGTTTCTCTTACGAATTGAATGGTGTCACTATCTCGGATGCAATTAGGGTCACCGATTTAGGAATTCTTATTGATGAGCAGCTTAGATTTTCTGAACATTGATCAGCGATGGTCAAAAAACAAATAGGATGCTCAGATTCATTTTCAAAAAAGGTCTCTTCACATTCCTTGAAGTCATTCTTCTGTTTTTCCTAGGATTAGTTCGTCCTGGACTGGAGTATGCTGTATGAGTTTGGAGACCATACCTACAGAGGGACATAACTTACAGTTGGTTGAGATGGTGAAAAGAGAAGAGCTACACGTATCCTTGTTGGCACACAGGGATTGAGTTATGAAGAGAGACTTCATTTTTTGAAAATGTTTACATTAGAAGAACCCAGGTGTCAGAGGATATGATTGAAGTGTTCAAAATTTTCAACGGGATAGATAGGATGGACCATGAATTATTAATACACCATCAATTGACTGCTTTGACGAGGGGACACCAATATCGATTGGTAAGGAACAATTCTAGGTTGTGGTGTCGCAGGGAGTTTTTCTCTAATAGCAAGGGAGTAGCGGGAGGGGGGGGGGGGACTTGGGGACCTGGTCCCTCCCGAAATGTGAGAAAATGACCGAAAAAAGGGAAAAAGATGGCCAAATGTATTGTTCTATCACTTTGGTCTCCCTCGAACGAAATTACTGGCTACGCCCCTGTCTAATAGGGTTGGGAATAAATCGAATCGCTTACCCCGGGGGTAGTAAATTCTAACACAATTGACACGTTTGAAAAAGAAATACGATAAACATGTTGGAGTAAATTGAGAAGCTATCCATACTTAGAATAAGACTGACAATGAATATTTTTTATTAGCATTTATATATAGCTTTTTTTATGATTGTATTTTTAATTGGGTTGCTGTATTTTTGAAATATATAACATCCATATTTTTGTTATGGCCATCTTTTTCTCAGCCACCTCGTTGGGCATTTTGCCTGTTGTAGCGTTGTTTTTGTATTTGTATTTGACGAATCGCCGATAAATCTGGTAACCTCGTCCAAACCTAACCGCACGTTAGAAAAAGGAAAGAGAGAGAAAAAAATATATAAAAAGTATAATAGATAAAGTAGACAAAAGTGTGTTTTGTTTTAGTTTCTATTCACTCTCACCCTACGTGTTCTCTTTCCGTGTTACACGTGGATGTAGTAGAAAGATACATCATATATGTGGAAAGAAAATCATTAACAGGAGTATAGAAAGAAAAGAGGGAAAGAAAAACCAATCAGTCCCTATAGTTAACCAATCAGTTACTATAAAACTTCGCGATGGAGAAGAGAGAGGAAAGAAAACAGAGAACTTGTGTTTGAATTTATTTCTCTGGCATTCGGAAGCAGTATTACGTCCATGATGATAAAGTGGTTAATCATCTAGCTGCCAGGCGGTACATCCATATTGGAAGACCTTAAAAATACGAATTTGTTACAGCTTTTGTAGAACGAGGCTGGGAGCTCTACTGGACTTACGCAGTTTTATGTAAGCAATAAAACAATGACCCTGTGAACTGTTGCCGGAATTCAATACCGCCATTTTGTTTTTCTTAGTACAAAAATAGCCATGTAATGAAATGAAAAATAAGCTGTCAACTTTGACCCTTTTTCAGTCAACTATCCCTCCATCTCTTGCAATTATTTACGTTTTCTTTGGAATTCGATTCTTAAGATAGACTATGATGATTGATAAAGACAGAGATAAGTACTATCAATTGCTGAATGAAAGATTTCACTAAGAAGCGCGTTTTGTGTTAGACTAAAGATGGAGGATTTCAAATCAATCCGGAAATTTTTCAATTTCCGTGTTGGTATTATATGTGCTGCCATCTCTTGAGTGAAAAATAAACTAATATCTATGGATCATAGAAATTTCATATTTCACTCGTTCAAAAATGCATCGAACCATAATTAACAAACCATCGCATAATTTTTTTGACTTTATCTCTCTCACTAAAAAAAAAATTAGAAATTTTTCTACTCATTACAATCTATGAAAATTAATTCAGAATATAGAAATACTATTAATACCGACTTGACCATATTTTCTCTAAAAATATACGGGACATTAGGATTCCAAATACGGAAAAATACGGTACAACACCAAAATTTAACTAAGTAAAAAAAAAATGTTTAACATGACAAAAAAAATATTTGTATTATTTACATTAAAAAAATCTTTTATTTCAATAAATAATAATAGTTCAAGTACGCTTTGTGCTGAAAATCCGCGGGAAAACGGGACATTTTTACAAATAAAAGTCGCGATGGAGAAAAATTACGTGAAACTACGGGAATGTTCTGGGAAATACGGGGCGTATGGTTATCCCAGTTAATATCAATTTTAAAGAGGATATCCATCTGGTTGGAGCAGCAGGGTTTCTCAACATTTTGTGTTTCACTGCAGTCCCGCGACAAGACACGGCGTCAGCCGGGGGCAAGCACTCATTTTGGCACCCTCTTGTATTGTAGAAAGATCAGTTAAAGCTACCTTTGGGAGAGTGCAGGTCACTTCACTGGTTTGAAAACGTGTCGCGGGCCACTTAACTGAAGTAATAAAACGTCCGATTGAAAACGTCCGCTTAAGGGACCTGCAAATGTGCAGTGGCGTTGTTAGGACACACACTCACAACTTCCGGCATAACTCACTCGGCAGTAAATTGCCCATGGTGAAAGCCCAGCGCGTCCTAGGGGGCGACGCAAGGGTTCAGTATAGGATCATATGGGTTGATTTGATTTAGGGGCAATGAAAAAAAAATTTTTGAAGAAGGGGACGATGTGGAACACACAAAAAGTTTGGGAAACTGATTTAAATGATCTGTAAATGTGCCACTTGTTTCATTTTTTACAAAATTAGGTTTTAATTTGCGGGCCACATAAGATGACTCCAAGGGCCCACATTCTGGTGCCGGGCCACTAGGGTGGGATCTTTCGCGGGCCCACAGATCAGACTTTTATTTGCCCCTTTATCATGACTTTATAGCGTGAAAAAACAAAAAGGATGAGAATCATCCCAGGACCCTATCGGACCTTGGGGGCCCTATCAGACCCACTTTTGTGGGGGCCATGGGTTGTGCATATATAAGTTACAGAGTGAATGATTAATTCGGTACCCCTCTAGTCCAGCGTCCGCGGCACCAGATGAACTATCTGCTCCCTCCCCCCCTAGTTGCGGCCCTGTTTTACGGACCCTTTCGGCAGATAAGACGAAAGTCAGGGTCCCCCCCCCCCCTCCTTGCCAACAAGATGAAAAGGCCAGTTTCACCTTTGCAGAATAATTTTCAGCATATGGAATATTGTAAACAAACAAGAAGTCATTAATTGCTTTCTCATCCAAGCCTGCGGGAACCCCTGAAACTTCTCCATGGATCCCTGGTTAAGAACCACTGGGTTATAGATAGTACTCTATTTTTTGCTGTTTTCAACCTTTTTCATTTTGGTACCTCAAAATCAATTAGGATCCTCATCAATTATGTTTGTGAAAGGAAAATGAACCACTCATACATTTTGGTATTAGATCTCGAAAAGAAGATGGCGCCTCTACTCATGTTATTTGTGTTTCCGTGGTTACCATCCGTCCCCTTTTTTGGTGTCATTTCAAGCATCCTCACACGAAATTTTTTCTTCACTCTGAAACATATATCTTTTCATTGGCATAAGTGTGTATGCGCGCGCGTTTTTCCAACACACATTTACGCGCTTTGACCAACGCCATCGAAATTCCCAGACGAATCCAAGTTGATTCCAAGCAGGGCAGATGCTATTCTAACCATGGCCGAGCTTGCCCCAGGATAAGATGAAAAAGATAGTCAGAAAAACTGCTGTGAAAGAAGAAAACCGCAAAATCCATTTTTAGAATGCCATTGTTTGCTCACCAACAGAAGATGCCGTGTGTCCGGTGATTATGCATGATAACCTTATTTATCAAATTTCCATAACATTTATAGCGGTTATGTTTTTAAGTGGGAAAAATTTTTGTGGTGGTGGTGGTGGTTTCCTTTTTTTTTGGAAGAAAAGCGGCTTCATCCGTTGAGAAATTTGGGGGATTGACGTCATCGAGGGTGCGCGCAGACGTCCTCTTTTCTCAGTTTTCGAACCTGGTAGCCCTAGCTATGCCGTTACAGAAATTTCATAAAACCGATTATTATGCACAATCACCGGCTTTATGCATAGTTACAACCATTTTTGTAAGTTTAATAAATTTTGTTTTTTCACATTTACACACACGCGCAAACACATACACAAAAAAAATTGAATGATTCCGGAAACCTGAAAAGGAGGACAAAATTTTCTAAAACGTAGGAGGACACTTGAACTGACACAAAAAAGAGGACGGATGGCAACCCTTTGTATAACAGTTCTGTTTTTGTTGGGAAAAATTATACTTATAGCTCAGTCTTGTAGTGTTGTGGTGGGTTTCTTTTTTTCTAGAAGAAAAGTGGCGCCATCTGTTGTGGAGATTTGGGAAAATGACGTCTTCAAGGATGCGCGCAGGCGTCCTCCTTTATCAATTTTCGCATCTAGTAACCCTAGAACTCCTTAATACAGTATATGAAGGCGTCTTAGTAACCCTAGCTCGGAGTCAATCTCAATATAGATCCTGGTCTAATTAAAACTGTTGGGAAATGCGACAGTCACAGGAAGTGACATAAATTGAAAACTCCCCGAATTAATTTCCGTAAAACTCAAATGCATAATTATACAGGGTGATTACTTGATTCCTCTTTCCCGCATTTTACTGGCGAACCGTCGATCCTAGACTATAGGACCTAGGGGCATGGCCCCCACATCCTGGAGTAGGGCCCCTAGGCTGGAATCTTTTGCGCCCCCCCCCCCGGCCAGACTTTCACGGGCCCGTTTATGATGGATTTATAGCGTGAAAAAACAAAAAAATAATGAAAATCGTCCCAGGCCCCAGGGCTGGATCCTTGACAGCCCACCCCTTGTGGGGACCATGCCTAGAGGCATACTTCCAATTAGAAAAATTGTCCTAAATAACGTGCAGAAATCAGATACGTCGTTCATGTCGCAAGCGGTTGTATAGTTATTAAAATAAAATAATTAACTTTTTATATAGACATCCTATGCTCGAAAACCCAATTAGAAAGTTGTTGCCCCGTCTCTCTTGTAGCCAAAAAAAACAACTCTCGAAATATTAGCAGAGATATTTGAATTCAAAACGGAGAAAGCTGTGAAAGAACAGCAAAAACTAACGGACAAAGCTTCTTTCCCTGATCTATACTGTCCTTTCCCAACCTTTCTCCGATTTTTGAATTTAAATACCTCTGCGAATATCGCATTTAGAAACGTGGAATTTTTTTCGCTGTCCTGAAAACAGACAGGAAAAGACGTTCTAATTGGGTTTTTGAGGATAGGGTGTCCGCTTAAAACGTAAGTTTTATTTTAATTTTAATAACTATACAACCCCTTGCAACACGAATGACGTATCCGAATTTTACACGTTATTTGAAGGATTTTTCCAATTGGAAGTACGCCTCTAGGATCGACGGGTCTCCAGTAAAATGCGGCAAGGGGAATTAAGTAATCACCCTGTATAGTCAGATTGAAAGACAATAGTTCTATATGCCCTTTAATTTAGTCTTGTACGTCAAATAAAATTGTTCCAATTGTCTGCGATTATAAATATACAGGGTGCATAGCAAGAGAGGGTATGTCATTTTACTGGCGAACCGTTGATCCTAGAGGTATACTTCCAGTTATAAAAAGTTTCCAAATAACGTGTAGTACTCAGATATGTCATTCATGTTGCGAGGGGCTGTATATTTACCAAAATATAAAAATTGACTTTTTATACAGCCTCCGTGTACCCCAAAACTCAGTGAGAAAGTTGTTTCCCTGCTTTTCCTAATACCAAAATAATAATAATAATTCCACGTTTACAAGCGCAATATTCACTGAGATATTCGAATTCGAAAAACCAGCTTTAAATGCGATAGACCGGTTTTACCTGCATTTAACACCGTTTTTTTCCCAAGTTTTCTCCATTTTTTTTAAATTCAAATAGCTCGGTGAATATTGCGCTTAAAAACATGGAATGTTTTTGTTGGCATTAGGAGAGACAGAGCTTCTGAGTTTTGGGGCACACGAGGACTATTAAAAAGTTATTTTTTTAATTTTAATAACTATACAACCCCTTGCAACATGAATGGCATATCTGAGCACTACACGTGAATGACATATCTGAGCACTACCAACGGTTCGCCAGTGAAATGCCAGACGCCCTGTTTGCTATGCACCCTGTATACTGACCAATAAAAGAGCTTCACCCACCATTGCATCACCTATAATAGCCTAGATGCGTGTTTTAAAAGTCAATCAAGGTTGTCAATTTAGTTGGTTTGTATGAGATCATTGTGTTCTCGGAAAATTCGTCTAATACCTTTATTATGTAATATGATTACCTACATACGTACGCGCAACAACAAGAAAATGACTCTCGGAAAGCTTTTCGCGGTTCATATTTGAGCAATGTTTTTTTTTCAGTGTAATTAAAAAGCAATTAAGGAAGGCGTATAATCTCCAACGCCATTAGCTGTAGAATTATTTGAATGCACCCTTGTCTGATAGTTTTTTTTGCACTTGTTCGTGGTTATGCAGAAACCTTTTTTTACATCAACCTGTGCATTTCGGCTTCGTAACGTTCACCATTTTATTTTTATAGTCGAACTTGCTTAATTCGAAGTCCAAAGTCACTGAAAAAAAAAGTTCGAACTATCCAAAATTCAATTAGCCAATTGATCTATCCTAAATGCGAGCCGATCTCCCCGTTAAAAAGTCTCGCCACAGAGAGCAACAGTCCTACAAACAGTACAAATATTCAGTCATTACACTTCACTCACTTCACTTCTGAGATATAGATGGCAGCACTAAAAAATCATACACAACACTAGATACACACTCAGACTGTTACGTACACATACTTACACTTCCGGCACAACTCACTAGGTAGTAAATTGCCCATGGCGATAGACCTGAGTTGTGCTCGGCTTGAAAAAAAAAAAATTTGATCTATCCTGGATCCGTAAAATGACTACAAATTGAAACTTAATCATAAATATTCACATAGGATATAATAATTATCAATTATTAAAAATTTTATCCTCAGTTACGAAACTGTTTCCCAAATTTTAATAATTTATAATTATAATTTAATTGATCTTTGCTGCTGCACATTATTCCACTGCTCTGGAATCAGCATCACTGCAGAATTCCTTGACCATGTTCGAAGCCTGATTTACGGAAACAATTCATGATCATCCGTTATGAAACTGTTTCTAAAAGTTTGTTTATCATTCTTATGGTACCAAGGAAATATACTTGCATTAAACATATCGCAATCTGAACACTTTCTAATATTTTCCACACTCTTAATAACGACAAAAGAACTCAGATATTCAATGTTACACCTTGATCTATAGGTCGGAAAGCATAATTGGTATTAAGTGGTACACATTCTCGATGCAGTCCAGCTAAACAACATAAAATTATCAAAAAAAATTTTTAGAGAAAAACAAAATTTTCAAAACTTTTATTTGTCTTTAAAGATTTAGTTTTAACAACTTGGTCGAGAAAAGCGAAGTCTGACTGGTAGAATTTTTCAAACTACGCGTTTGCTCATACAAAAATCATGATTTTCTTCCCCTAACCTTCAAATTATAAAAAAAAATCGAATTAAAAAAGAAATTTTTTAACATTAAAATTAGATAGAAAACCCAAAGGAAGTTCGTAATAGTTCAAATTATCCAAAATCGGAATTAACCAAGTTATATACTGCACAATTATTCATCGAAAGTGATATTTCCTAGAGAGAGTTCGTGCTAAAGAAAGTGGCTCGAAACAGTTGCGGTAGGCTGTGTCACAGACAAGGCCCAACGTTTTGACGTGAATACGTTCTTCGTGCCTTGAATCCTGTGGTAGGTAATAACATGAATAAATTGTTATCATCATATTTGTCTTTGGAATAATTAACAGACGATACCACTGTCTTCTATATGTGTTGCGAACTTGGGATACATCGTGAAACCATTTCGTTAAGAATGGGAGCCACTAGCCTGGTGCCCAGAGCGGGAGACGTATTGGCATCCTTAGGGTATCATCAAATTTGTCCTTGGAATATCTAACAGTATATTGCGATGCGAACCTACAGAGATATAGCGTAAAACAATTTCGTTACGAAAGCGGGCCGCAAGCCTGGTGCCCAGACTAGAAGAGGTATTAAAACGGGAGTGTGCTATCATTGCATTTGTTTCAAAAATGCCTATCAGACGACGCCATTAGTTTTATTTGTGTTGTGAACCTTTCGAGATATAGCGTGAAACAATTTCGTTACGAAAGCGGGTGGCAAGCCTGCTGCCCAGACCAGAAAAGTTATTGAAATCATGGGGTGATCATTATATTTGCCTTAACGAGATCAACCCGCAGACATGAAAATCACTGATACTTCCAAGTCCTAATTCGGCCTATAGCTCATCAACCATTCTTCATATAGGCATTGTTCTAATTTAAAAACTGCTCTCTCCCTCACACACACAAAATGTGTTCAGGAATCACTCTGTACCAGTTAAAAGAGTGAAAATACAGTGTGCCATGAAATAAAAATTATGAATTTTTATACTGTCCTCCGTCCTCTAAATTCCAATTAGAAAGTTGTTGCCTGTTTTTCCGGAGGACAAAGAAAAAAGTTCCCCGTTGCTAAGTGCGGTATTCAATGGGATATTTGAATTCAAAAACTTAGAGGGGGACGAATTGCATAAACGAAGGAAAGGAACGTTGTCCGTTAGGCCTCTTTCACACGGAGCGGATGCGGACGCGGGTCCGGAAGAAGTTTTAACAATTGGTTTATAATGAGAATTTCAGACGAGGCGAAATTCGCCCGCAACTTCGAAGAGTTCATGCGGGTCCGGACGTCGTCCGCATGTGTCAAAACCTAAGTGCGGGCTCCGCATCCGCACATACAAGTTTTGACAATTAGGTTATTCGGAGGTATTCACACGACGCGGATGCGGGTCGAATTCGTCCGCATGTTTAGCTACTTTTTAAAGATGATTTTGCACGGAATTTTGTTAATTATATTTGCCATAAATACCCTTAAAAACACCATATGAAGGCCCCTGTTCATCAATATGATGTACCCACATACGCGTCTATCCCTCCGTTTCCTTCTGAGATGGAGATATAGCAACTTCAACTGCCTTTCGTCCATACTTTACAATTTTATACAATAAAACTTGTCAACAACGGCCACTGACGGGACCAAAATTATAAGCCGTTCTGTCCATTACGAATATTTTAATTGACTACATACTTTAATAACTTTTAAATTTAATTTAAAAATTTCAATTTTTTTTCTTTTTAAATTTTTAAAATTATTGTAAATATTTATTTTTTTATTTTTTAATCTTGTAATTTTTTTTAAACAAAAAAAAAATAATTTTATTAAACAACGTTATCCACACGTACGGCCTTCACTCAGGGCCGGATTAAGACGTTTGAAGGCCCTAAGCATTCGAATTAGTTTGGTGCCCCACCTCCCCCCGATACCTACAAGTATATTTTACTCGATAATATCCTAATATCGTCTATAAACTAAACAAAAAAAAAAAATTGAAATTTTATATTTCAGAAGTGACTAATTTAACGATTGGATTTCACTCTTAAAGGTTTATGAAAGTTATTTTATAAAACTTGAAAAAAGCAACTAATAAATTTATCGGTTGCATTCGGGCAAATGCAACCGATCAGCTTATTGGTTGCGTTTGTGAAAGAATTTTTATAAAATTTTTATAGTGTAATCCCGGGCTTGAGACCGGATTACACTATAAAGTTTTTATAAAATATCTTTTATAAAAGTTTAAAAATTCAACCAATAGGCGCATCGGTTGCATTCAAACAAATGCAACCGGTGATCTCACTGGTTGAATTTTTCACGTTTTATCAAAGAGCTTTTACAAAACTTTTACAGTGTAATCCGGGCTTAAAACAGAATTGTGATGTGAATATTTCTAAGCGCAGACATTTGGAAAATCTCCACCCCTCCCCTTTTTCTACTTTGCAAAGTCTTTGATAATATATCTCCTGATTTTTGTTTTGGAACAAACATCATTGGATGTTTTTGGAATTTTTCTTTCATATTTTCCGCTAAGTCTAACATCCATATATCCGCTAAAATCTAAGACAGATCTTGGATTATTTTTTTCAAAATATTTTAAGATATTTTCTCCCCTCGACTATTCGTGAGAATCGAACTGAAGGCATCTTTATACCCATATCTGGGGCTCTAGATTAAATCAATAAAGAATGACTCTAGGCTGCCTATGGGCACTGAATCAGGGGTGAAGGAGAAAATAATTACAAAAATTGCGAAAAAAATAGTTTTTATGCACGAATTTCAAACTATAGTGCTCGTGTGAAAGAGGCCTTAGTTTATGCTGTTCTTTCCCAACTTTCTCCGTTCTAAATTGAAAAATATCTCTGTGAATAATTACACTTGGAAACGTGGAATTTTTTCTTCTTTTCCTCAAGAGATATAGGCAACAACTTTCTAATTGGAAGTTAGAGGACAGGAGGACCGTATAAGAATTAAGATTTTTTTATTTTATGACACACTGTCACCCTTGAAACTGAAACAGAGTGTTTCCTGAACGCATTTCAAGCATCTCTTGAATTGAAGCCATACTTCTACTACGAACGGTTGATGAGATAAAGTCCGAATTAGGACCACTCTGTATACTGAATGCTTCTTGAAATATGAGCGTTTAAATTGCACAACTTTTTTGCGAATGCACCCATTACCGTCAGATGATTTAAAACACGTATTCACGTCAAAAAGCTGAAGACAATATTGGTCTTGACCCCTTCTTACTGTTAAAGGAGCATTTGAGTCCCTTGGATCGACGCTAGATGACAGCAGATGCTTCCACCTGCCGATGAGAGAATTCGATAATAACTTCATTTTCTTAACTCCCTCTGATACGCTTATCTTTTATAATCATCGAAAAATTTCTTCAGCATCAGTATTGTTATTTCGGAATCGTTAACGTAATGGAACGAAAGTAAGATTACTGTCAGCAAGGGTCAAGGCTTTTTTGTCTTATGTGGGCAGGTGAGTCCAATTGACCCTGATGACCTTTCCCAGGTCCATGATTGATTCGGTGTATCCGAATCAAAAAGAGATAATTTCTAGATAATGATTACTTGACACGTTCTACGTTTCTCTCCTAATCCACGATTCTTAGCGGTCATTGAGTCATACAGGGTGATTCCGTAATTCTCCTTGCAGCAGATTACTGGCGAACCGTTGATCCTAGAGACTTACTTCCAATTAGAAGAAGTACCCAAATAACGTGTAGACATCAGATATGCCATTCATACCGCAAGGGGCTGTGTATAGTTATTGAAATATAAAAAATAAAATAAACTTTTTATATGAGGGGGGGCATTCAAGTATTACGTCAGCATTGATGGGGGGGGGTTGAATTTGCTCATTTTTTATGACGGGGGGAGGGGGTTTGAATGATGCTTATGTTACCAACCACCCTTTAAAAAAAATATGAAATATTCTTAAGGATATCTTTATTGGGAATGCAAAAAACGAGAAAAAAACCTTTCCACTAGTCAGTGGGCACTTGAACTAACATCCCATCCCATTGATAAGTCCTCCTTGTTATTGAGCAACCATCTTGCCGTTGACTAATCAAAATCTCTGGAATTTAGAGAAACCACGATGAAGAATACGACAGCTCTCAATGCTCCGTACTTTGCCCCAACTAGCAAAGGCAATCTCACCACTCCTTTAATCAATGCTTAACTTAAACCAGTGATTTATAAACTTACGACGCACAGGCTAAGAATATGGTGTGTTCAGTCTATAATCATGTGAAAAATAATTCCCATGTATACCATAACAATGTTCGGCAGTGTCAGACGATGGTGGTCAGATTCCCTATGTTTTATTTTCGAGTGGCAATCTCAATCAGAGGCATCCACAGGATCGACCTTTGGTGCGGGCACAAATGGCATAGGGATGGTCTCAATGAATTTAGTAAAGAGAAATTTTAAGTTCTTAGCCTTCAAAAGTAGCATTGAAATTAACATAAATGACTATGACAACCACAGGCATATCAGAGAGGGGGCACAGGGCATTTGTGGCCCTCTCCCCAAAGGTCGATCCTGCGTACGTCCCTGATAAAAACGTACATACAGGTATTTTCTTTCGATTTTTTAATTTTTTAAAAATATTTCTTTTTGCATCAAAAATGAATTTTCTGGGGCATGGGGGCTCGTGCCCCCACCCGCGTACGTCTCTGATCCCAATATGCGTTAGGATGTAGGGGCAGAGCTGACGAAATTTTGCTGACAAGAGGGAGGGAAGGGGTCAGAGTTTTGCTGATTTTTGCTGAAAAAGGGGATCAAAAATGGCTAAAAATCTGCTTACGTAATACTTAAATGGCCCCATGGACTCAAAAACTGAAAGTTGTTGCCCTCGAGCCCAAAAAAAAAAAAATTCCATGTTTCCGAAGATGCTGTTGACCTAACGAAAGAAATTGTCTGAGAAATACTAACAATTCAGAATCGATAATAAGAAAGATTATTGACACAGAAAATTTCAGCAGCCATGATAATTCAGAATAAATGGAAGAAATAATTCCAGCGCAAAAGAAATTTTAGAATAAATGAAAGAATTATATATAATTGTAGAATGGATGAAATTCAAAATTATTTCTTTCTAGATGACAATATAGAGATTTCCAGAATTGATGAAAATTCAAAATTAAAAAATGGATGAAAATTCAAAATTAAAAAATGGATGAAAATTCAAAATTCAAGATTGGATGGAAATTCAAAATCAAAGAATGGATGGAAATTCAAAATTTATCAGAGATTATTATTACCTTGAGTGCGGGGCCTTCAAAAACGCCGGGCCCGATACGACCGCACCTGTCGCACACTCCCTAAGGACGGCTTTGTTGGTCCCTCCCACCTCACCCAAAGGGGTGATATCATATCCCCCCCTCCCATCCTAGAGCAGAGCTCGTGTATGGTAAATTTATAGCGTAGAAAACGAAGAGAATCGTTCCGGGGCCCCACGGCTAAGCCTTGTCAGCCCCACCCTTGTGGGGGCCCTGTGAAGATCAAAATTTAGTGCTTACCGAAAATTTTGGTCGTCCATCAGGCAGGTTTCAAATTAAAGAAATTAATTGTAGGCGTAAATATATATTAATTGTCAAACATTCTAAAATATTATTAACTATCAGACATTTTTACTGTAAAGTTTTTCAGTACTGTTTAATAATTGATAATACAATGAACTAATTATACATATTGTATGTATTTTGTTAACTGGTTTATTTTCAAAATTTTTTATTACCGATAGATTTTCCAAGAAGAAATAGTTTCAAAATCGCAAAATAGATGGCGCAACGCACGTGCATAAAGGTTTGTCCTTGCAGCGATCGATTTTGGCTCCACGTGCCTCTTTGTTTCTTTGTCCAGCTATTGAATAAATAATAAAAATTCTAGGAAAATAAATTAAAAAATTGGAAATTGAAAAATATAGAAAATATCAAAAAATTCAATTATTATTTTAAATTCAATCAAACTCAGCATGGTCGCCAGAGCCAGACTTAAGCAGGTGCGAAAGGCAGGGCCGTCTTAAGATCATCATGGGCCCCTGGGCCAAGTGATTTTTCTGAAGCCCTACTTGGAAAATTCTCGAAAATTTCAACCAGTTCTCGTTTTTGTGAGGCCCTTCTTCTCTTGAGGTTCGCGAGCTGGGGGGTGGGCCCATGCGTTAAGACGGCACTGGCGAAAGGTGTGATCGCACCGGGCCGCAAAATATTAGGGGCCGTAAAACTGGATTTTATTGCATTGACGACGTATAATATTTTACGATAACTGCGTTGAAAAATAAGAACTTGAAATTCTATTAACGCACACACATATGGTAGTCATAGGCGCCGGCACCTGGAGCTAATGCCATTTGAGCCCCTCCCTCCAATAAATTTTGTGAGGGGGGCTGAGAACTCCCGAAAATTCATGAATATACAATAGAACGTAACATTCCGCCTCCTGCGTACGGGCTTGGCTTGAGTCCCGTCTTACGGGACGAATGGCGATTTTCAGCCCCCCCCCCAATGTTTTCTTCACATGTCGGCGTCTCGGATGGTAGTGAATCCATGCCCCCCCCCCCGCATCCTTGAACGCAGCCTTGATTTTTGACAGGACCCTAGACATGGTCCCCAGAATGAAGGGGCTGACGGCTCAAGCCCTGGGCCCGGAACAATTTTACCATCATTTTTTGTTTTTTTCACCGCATAAATTCACTATGGAAGAGCCCGTGAAAAATCTGACTTGGGGGGGGGGGCTATTAAAGATCCCGGCCAAGAGGGCCCTGCTCTAAGATGTGGGGGGGGGCATGATCCTAGACTAAGATTTATAGGTGGCTTCTCATATTGATTTTCAAGAAAATGTGTAATTTTAAATATTTAAAAAATATAAGACCGATACCTAAGGGGTCTCCAGAACCCAGTCAGTCTTTCCAAATAGGTGGAGGGGGGGGGGGAGAGTCTTAACAGTACCATGACCATGTGGGAGAGAGGTTCTCTGGGCCCGTCACCCCATCAGACTTGAAATGCCAGTCACCCCGATATTCAAGATCTTATATTTCATGTATTAGCATGGGCCCCACCGCCCAGTGTCAAAGGTGGAGTTGACTGATCTAATGCATATGTGCATATATGAACTGACATCATTATTATCGTACCCCCCCCCCCCCCACCACTCCCAGCAATAATGACCATGATCCCCCAAGACTTTCAAGTCTATCTCCGCCTATGTGAATTATATATTACAGTATTTTGTTTTGCATATGTCTTGTTAAGCTCCTTATCGACCTGCACTATAAGTATGCGCATGCCTTAAAGGGGTCCTGTGCTTTCTGGAACCTCCTCGGAAGGGTGTTTTTAACTTTCTCGAATTCCAAGACTTTTACTGAGGCTCCCGAAATTGAATTTTGGTGTGTGTATATTGGTTATTTGGGGGGGGGGGGTGGCCCCGCAAAAATCGTTCTCACACAGGAGCCGCTAAATGACCAAGTCCGATCCTGATGGCCACCCTTATAACACGTGAGCCTCGGTGTGAAAATAATTTTGGGGCTCCTTAGCCACGATTTTATATATTTTGGGGGGGGGGGGAATCGGGCCTCCAAAGATTCATGCCTTATCACAGAATATACAGGAATGCTGAAAAGTATCTACTCTCACCAATAGAAATTCAGAATTCATGAAAAGAAAAAACCAGAATTCATAAAAATCCCAGAATTGCGATGATGAAAATTCAGAAATAATGAAAAAAATGATTGCAAAATTGATTGAAATTAAGAATTTATGAGAGAAATAATTTCCAGATTTGATTGAAATTCGGAAAAAAATGTGAGAAGAAATCCCAGAATATTGATGAAAATTGAAAATTAATGAGAGAAATAATTCCAGAATTGATGAAAATTGAAAATTAACGAGAAAAATAATTTCAGAATCAAATCAGTTGAAGCTCAGAAACCTCGTTTAGTAAGAAAAAATGTATTTTGTTGGATAATTATGTACGTTTTTTCACTTCTATTACCATAAGTGCGCCCCCTACCCAAAACCGTGGGGCCCAGTGCGACCGCACCTGTTGCACACCCCCTAACTGCGGCTCTGAAGCTCAGTACACAGCAGTGACGGCTCGTAGCCAGAAATTTTGGAGGCTTCAAAACAAAATATTTATTCTTGGATACAAGTAAAATCTGTTTTCAAAAATATGATTTTTGTAATTAATTACTTAAATAATTTATTTATTTTCTAATCAATTACTTAGATTAGCAGTTTCCAACCTTTTTTGACTCACGGAGCCCCGGTATATAATTCCTATGGTGGAACCCTGGCCAACACCTGCTAGAGCAGGCTGGTCTAGCTGGTGTTGCCCTGGTTGTGTTCAACCTCTTTTTCTCGCCAATGGTTATTTTTAAGGAACTGGCGATTTGTCTGACAGCTGTCAACATTTTAGCGAGAATTGGCGATGTCCCGTATTTGTGATCTTAATTTTCTGTAGTTTTCTTGACCAAGTACGGTCGCCCTGAATATAATAAAACAACTTATTACATTTTATTTTATTGCATCTGATTATATTTCTCATACTTATAAGGGTCTCGAAACCGTCGAACTTCTGACGTAACGGCACCTCGGTTATAATGACAAAACTTCGCCAAACCTTCGATATCGTTACAACCGAGTTTGACTCATAGGCGGAGATAGACGTGATAATCTGGGGGGGGGGGGGGAAGGCACGGTCATTATTGCTGGGGGGGGTACGATGATGATGATGATATCAATTCATATATACACATATACATTAGATCAGTCGACTCTACCTTTGACGCTGGAGGGGGGCATGGGGGGCAGCCCTAGCGGCCGCAGAGTCTCTAGGAAGTGCACACGGAGTCCTTGGGGGCCTTTGTTTCTCCCCAAGGGAGCACCGGTTGAGAACCGCTGACTCTTAGATAATTTCTGATAAAATTATTGCTCCATATTACGTCTATATCCAAAGAAAATCTCTCTCTCTAAATGAAATATGCAAGTGCTTTATTTTTAAATTTACCTGAAACACACAAATTCAATACAGAGAAAAAAATTTATTTGACCTACCAAATAACAGATTGGCAATATGTGCTGTTCATTCGCTGCCGTGAAATTGTAATTTTTTGGCGTTTTTTTACGCCTGATGTTTGATGACATCCACACTTTTTACCGGCCAATTGAATGGGGCAAACAAAATACACGTATAGCGGAAAAATTGCATATTTCACGCTCCAGAACCGGGGGCGGGGGATCGGGCCTAGTCAGTTTTCAACCACATGTACAAAGGCCGCTGTGGTGGTCGAGTGGTTATAGTGCCGAACTCTTGATGCGAGGATCCGGGTTCGAACCCCACAGTGGTGGTCGGCTGAAGTTGGTTTCCTGTGGTTCCCAACTTCAAGGCGCAAATGCGAGCCGATCTCCCCGTTAAAAAGTCTCGCCACAGAGATCAACAGTCCTACAACGGTAAATCATTCAACCATAACACTTCACTCATAGTTAGTAAAACTGGGGACAGATGACAGCACTACACATAACAAGCATTACACAGAAAACAAAAACTTTACGTCAGGTTGCACTACACGTACAAGCACATTCCCGCATGTAACGATTCGTTGGGGGGGTTCCGCGGGGGGGGGGGGTGGTGTAGCGGTAGGGGCTCGGGGATCCATGATGCAGCCACCTCGTTGGGCAATTTGCCTGTTGTGGCGTTGTATTTGCAACAGACAAAATGCACAACGAGGTAGCTGGAAAAAGATGCCCACGTAATAAAAAATATGGATGGTCAAATACGTATCTAAACTATATCAAAAATACAGCAACCAGATAACAGCAATAAAAATTTCCTAATACAACGTATTTTTAGATTTCACCTGCCTTTTATACTTATCCTGGAACCTCCCGTACTGGACACTCCCCGTTAGCCAAGCGCGGATCCAGGCCAATGTGGCGGGAGGGGCGAATTGCGTGAGTTGGTTTGATCGTCCCATATTATTCGGCTCCTAGGAAGGGGTGGTCGTTCCACTGCCCCCTCTGGATCCATGATACTGTTTCAGATCAATTTAGTGGCCCGCGGCACATTTACGAATCACTTATGTGGTCCGCGACACGTTTGCAAACCAATGAAGTGGCCTGCACTCTCCAAAAGGTTGAACCCCCTTGCTTCAACCCAATGTTTCCCAAAGTGGGCAATATCGCCCCCCTGGTGGGCGATGGAATGGTCCAAGGGGGCGATAGAACCTACTGATTTAACATAGGATCCTATGGGTTTATTTGAGTTGGGGGGCGATGAGGGGAAAAAATTTCTGATGAAGGGTGCGAGATGGAACAAAAAGTTTGGGAGACTATGCTTTAACCTCTCATTCCATATCGCAAGGGGGTGTCAAAATGCGACTATGTCCCGGGGTGCCTGGTTGCGACCCTGCAGTCGCCAAGTGAGGCAATGGTAAATGACCAATTCACACATAAATATCGATCTGTTCAGCAATGTTTGAAGGAAATAATCACCATTTTCATGATTATTAAGGCCAAGCAAACATAGAAATTACTTTTTTGTCCCATAATGGTATTGGGGAGGGGGGCCTCAACCCCCTCTCGCAAAATTTTTGAGGGGAGAGGAAGGTGTTGAAATAGCCGGAGTTTCCAGGTTCCGGCGCCTTTGCAGTATGAAAATGGAAATAAAAATTCTGCAATGTGTGTCTCTTTTCCAGTTTAAGAAATATTGAGATCTTCCCCTGAAATTTCCGACTCTTCGCCCTTTCCTGAATTTCTGCTTCTTTGTCTTTTGCGAAATTTCTGGGCCCCACATGTCCTTCTCAGAATTTCTACCTTATTTGAATTTGTCTTCTGAATTTCTACTTCGAATTTCTGCCACTTATGCCCTTTTCCGAATTGCTGTACCTCCTGCCAAGGGCCCAACTGGGGGGGGGGGAGAGCAGGTGGGTCTCGTGCCCCATGCGCTAGACCCGAGGGGGCGCAAATTTCGTTCTGAAACCTCTCCTTCAACATTACAAGGCGGGCGGGGGGGGGGGCGTCAAATGCGGGCCCCGGGTGAACAAGCATCTAGTTGCGGCCTTGCTCTCCTGCCTTTTTCTGAAATTACGATTTCCCTCATTGCCCTTTTCTAAATTTATGATTCTCCCTTTTCTGTATTCCATGGAATTTCTTGTGTGAATTTTTGTCCCCGTCTTCGCGTTACTGAATATTTCTGCCCCTCTCACTCCTTTCTGAATTCCTGCCTCTTTCTGAACATCTGCCCTTTTCCTGAATTTCTGCCCCTTTCTGAACATCTGCTCCTTTTTTTGAATTTCCGCCCTCCTTGCATCTTCCAGCTTCCGGCGTCCGTGTTTGCGGGATTCTGATAACATTATTTCACTTAGGTATAGGGGCCGTATAATGTAAAAATAGCCCTACGCAGATGGATAGTTTTTAAGTTTTGACGTAAATACACGTTTTTCATATCATCTGACGATACTGGGAACATTCGCAAAAATTTGCGCAACGAAATAATTTACTAAATGCTTATATCTCCAGAATAATTACATCAGTGTTTTTTATGTCTACGGGTAGACTTCTTCAAGACAAATCCAATGATATCACTTTGGTTTTGATACCTTTTTAGATCTGGGAACCAGGCTCACGGCCCGCTTTCGTAACGAAACTGTTTTACTCTATATCCCGAGAGGTTCACAACGCAAATAGAAGTCAATGGTGTCATCTGATGGACATTTCTAAAGCAAGACCAATGATACTGCTCTGGTTCTAATACCTCTTCTTTAGTCTGGACACCAAGCTCGCGGCCCGTTTTCGTAAGAAATTGTTTTACGCTATATCTCGAGAGGTTCACAACGCAAATAAAAGACAACGGTATCGTCGGTTAGACATTCCAAGGAAAAATTTAATGATACCTTAAGGATGTTAATACGCCTCCCGGTCTGGGTACCAGGCTAGTGGCCCGCAATCTTAACGAAATTCTGTTACTCTATATTCCAAGTTCGCAAATTAATTATACGGTAATGGTATCATCTGTAAGCTATTCCAAAGACAAACCCGATGATACCCACTTCATCAAGTCCGTACTTATCACGCAATTCAAGGCACAAAGAACTTATTCGCGTCAAAATTTGCGTCTGTTACCCCAATTTTTCTTTCGACACAGGCAGGACAGTCTTAACAACATCATGGGCGTCGGGCAAAGCGATCTTCCGGGGCCCCGTACCCGTCTGCAAGCACCAGCTTACCAATTTACGTACTTCCTCTCGAAAACCGCAAATGCCAGATCTTCTTATCCTAAAGGGTTCCCCTCCCCGGGGCTCATGCGTTGAGGCTGCCCTACCGACAAGGAATCCGACTCAATCCTCCACAGAAATCTCAAAAGGACAAAAATACTGTTCCTAAAAGAAACTTTCACTCTCTATGGACTCCTTTACGAACTCTGAAACCGAAATATTTTCAATGAAAAAAAAAGGAAAAAAAGTCGATGTCTATTCAATAGAGCCTTGCCTCATTTGATTGGCAAATGACCCTATTTTTTTAAGGAAAAAATGCCGTTCTTAGCGGTTTCCGTTGTCGAGAAGCCAGATTTCAAAAGGGTTTTCTAGGCTATATTACATGTACAACGAAAAGTTTCCAATGTTGAGTAGATAACGCTTGTGTGAGAACAGATATAATAAATAAAAATCATTTTGGGCTAGGCAGGGTACCCCCCCCCCCTCCCCAACTCCATCTAGACATGTTATCTAACAGCGCCTTATATCATTATATTTATATACATTTTTTTCTAGATGCTTTTCAACTGTAAGCGGATGTGACTGTGACAAGAAGTTGGGTTGGTGTAAACATTGCTATCAAGCCAGAGTTTTGTGGCATCTCGTTCTTGCCAATTTAGATTTTTATAAACTGTAAGAGAACCTTTTTTTTCTTGCTTATGACCTATGAAACTCTTGCTTCCTTTCCGATATCCTTAATGGCGGGAAATAAAAAAAAACCACTTTTTTTTTCTGGAGCTGCAACACAACATACCACCCAAGCGGACCATCCACGCAGAACCACGTTAAGTCTTAAGAAGGTCAAGAGCTGAAACTAGTAAAGGTTTTGTTTATTTATTCTACTGGACGCAACACGATAGTTCTTGGAAAGTTTCTCATAGAATGAAACAATAATCTCGTATTTTTATACACATTTTATGAGATTTTTTTTTCTTCTCTTCAGTTCTTCAGTTGGAAGTGATTCTAGCGACAAATGAGTTACAATTTGAAGGTTGAAGAAATGTTAGTTCTGTCTTCGTCCCGAATTTGTTTGATGATGCCACGTAGAGGTCAAGAAACTTCTGACCATTGGTCAGTCATCGTATTCTTTAAGATAAATACAACTTATGTCACACGTCGTTAATTCTCCGAAACAGTTTATCACGGAAATAAATGCCACACGCTGTTGGGTGTAATCATAAACTTGAGATAAAATTGTTTATTATGATATTCGGATGAATATGAAACAATCGTACCCCAGACACAATGAAAGTATTGTCTTTTAGAAACAAACTACGCAGCTTCTTTATAACTCCACTTTCGCGGTTTTCAATATCTTTCTTATCCATGGATGATTTTTGTCACCTCCTGCCGAGAGGAGGAACCAAATATTATTGGGCACCTGACGCGGGAGGATCCAAAGATTTCACTGGGAGATGGTGAGCGTGTGTGATTGTCACTCTTTATTCTTTTATCCGATTTGAAGTGTTGGAATTCCCCTGATAGGAGGCAATTCAGCTTCCTCACCACTTATCAAAAATAAACGTCAAAAGGTCAAACAACAAGACATGGGCATGGTTTATCAAGCCTCCTTAACCACATGGAGGAGTGAAGTGTTCGTGACCGTGGATGTGGCAATTACATTGTCAGAAAACAACTGGCTACTACACTTTTGGTATTTTTACCCACTGAATGCGTACAAATACATAATCATTCCCGTCGATGGGCGCGATGCGCCGACAACTCAACAAGGTCGTTAATTAATCAAGTTTGTTTGCTTCTTTATGCATGTATTTGAATCTTGATTATCTGCTAAAAACTTCCAAAACATGAATGTGTAGTTGACCTTCATATTGATGATGGTCATTTAAGACAAACATTAAATTCAAATTTATAAAGCAATCGAGCGTTCTTTTACGGCATCTTCGATTAAAAAGAAGGGGTGGGGGGGGGGAGAGAGAGTTCGATGTTGCAGCACCTCCTGACTTGTTTTACCGCCATGTTGAAGACGTACTAAATCATGATCGTCGCGCCTTCTTGGCTATTGGCTAACTGCCAGAGCGGAAACAAAAGACGTATTAATCACAGAACAAAACGTAGAAGCCTTGAACTATCTTGAAAGTAGAGTCTATCTCACGTGAACTGATTTATTTTGTTGAAATGACAGTGATATGTTCTATTATGCATTACATCTTTATACATATTTTTTTTTTGTTTTGTTTCCGATGTCAAAGTTTGACAGTTATTTTATCTTTTCATTTAACGTAGGACAAAAAACTCCTTTCATCTGAGACTACCTTTCGACGCCTGAGAACCCGATTTATTCCTAAGACTGAAGAAGTAAAATTGTAGTTGTAAAGTTGGTGTCACATGTCTGCGAAATTCATGACGTATAATACACATAAATACTGAAATGTTTGAATATTTTTATGTATTATTATATTTTTCTCGAAACCATTCTCGTATTTTACTGCCTAGAGAAGATTTCCTTAGTCAATATGGAGGATTTTGAAGGATTGGCTGTATTTAATCATCTTACACCGATCCAGAAACCGTGTCATTCGAGCACATTAAAAGGAAGTTTATTTAAATGGTCTTAAAAAATACCTAGCAATAATGTAAAAAGGCTAATAGGTGGATGATAAGACCTCTTATTCTTCCGAACCGGCCGAAACCCCGCTCTTATATACCACCACGGCCACAGTCGCTTTCTTTGGTGGAACCCACTCGCATTTTCATCCCCACTGAATGAATGAATGAACGAATGCCAGAACTTTGCCACTGGACTTATCCCGTTGCCGAGATCTCTTCCAGCCCAGCTTCGCGGCAGAGTCTGGAATACTTTATTTTATGTCAAAAAGAAAGGACAAACAAAAATTTTTACATCATATTTTTCCCGGACAATTGGGTACCGTCGCGATTAGCAAATTTTGTGGTGATTACAGATGAGATGGGTTTGGGAGTTGGAGAAAAGTTTCTGGGTTTCGTTAAGACGGATGATTGAACACATATTAGGATGGAGGTATATTTAAAAAGCAATTGGAGGGGGCCCCCCGTCATCTCATCTGTTATCTCACATTTGTCATATTATACACAAGATACGAAAGAAACAAACGAAATGAGAATCTTATTATTGTGAAATATAAAATATCCATCGGAGCGAGTCATCTCGTTTAACACCTTATTGGTGAGCAAATGGGTTTGATAACTTGTTTGATAACCCCCAATGAATCGGTACATGCGGGAATGTGCGTGTACGTGTAGTGAAACCTGACGTGAAGTTTCTTTGTTTCTCTGTAATGCTTGTTATGTGTAGTGCTGCCATCTGCCACCAGCTTTTCTAACTATGAGTGAAGTGTTATGATTGAATGATTTATCGTTGTAGGACTGTTGCTCTCTGTGGCGAGACTTTTTAACGGGGAGATCGGCTCGCATTTGCGCCTTGAAGTTGGGAACCACAGAAAACCAACTTCAGCCGACCACCACTGTGAGGTTCGAACCCGGATCCTCGCATCCGTCACTATAACCACTCGACCACCACAGCGGCAATATACACTGCTCAAAACAATTAGGGGAGCACATGGTTTTAACAAAATTACGTGAAGATGTATACCGATAAGTAACATAAAATGAATCATCCATAATTTAAAGCCTAGCGGGAAACGGAAGAAGAAAATTTCATATGCAAATCAAAGTTCATGACGTCAAAAACCAGAAAAAGGAGATAAGGGCAGAAATCGGGATGTTGCAGAAACGTCTGTTTTACTGCCGTAACTGTGAAATTCGATTGCGCAGTATTTTTGTTTGAGACAAGGTGACTTGAGGATGTCTCAACAACATTACCGGAATCCATGGCATGGCGTGTTATAGGCAGACTGGAATTCGGGCAAACACAACGTAGTGTCGCGGACGCTGTTGGAGTCGCCAGAAGTGTTGTTGCAAGGCTGTGGAATCGATTCCAAGAAACAGGAAATGTTAGACGTCGACCAGGGCAAGGTCGGCCACGCGCCACTACAGCAACTGATGACCGGTATATACGGTTAAGAACAGAGAATGCTACGCAGCTGCAAAGACGGTTGCTCTTGGCAACAGGACGAAGGGTGTCCAGCCAAACAGTACGTAATCGGCTTCATGAGGGAGGGCTCTATGCACGTAGGCCAATGGTCTGCATTCCGTTGACCCCACGCAACCGTTCGGCCCGAAGAAGATGGGCTGCTGAACATCGAGATTGGGAGCAACATGATTGGAGCCAAGTGCTGTTTACAGACGAGTCCCGATTCAGTCTGGAGTGTGACACCCGACGTGTTCTGGTATGGAGGGACAGGGGCACTCGAAATAACCCCGCATTCGTTCGTGAAAGGTCACAATACAGACGAGCTGGTTGGATGGTATGGGGTGGAATCAGCATAGGCGGACGTACGGACCTGCATATCATTCGGAATGGCACTTTGACGGCCCGAAGGTATGCAGACCAGATACTGCGACCTCATGTCATCCCTTACGCTGGAGCCATTGGAGATTCCTTTGTTTTCCAGGATGATAATGCCCGACCGCATAGAGCTCGTCTGGTGGAGAACATGCTTGAAGCTGAAACAATACAGCGTATGGAATGGCCAGCGTGCTCTCCTGACCTGAATCCAATCGAGCATATTTGGGACATGCTCGGACGACGCATTGCTGCGCGACCAAGGCCGCCTGTTACTGTCCGAGACTTGCAGATTGCACTTCTTGAGGAGTGGAACAGTATTCCTCAAAGTCTGATCGATAACCTCATCGCATCCATGGCAAACAGGTGTGCAGCAGACTTAGCTGTTCGAGGAGACCACACGCCCTATTAAAACTCGTGCATCATGTCTAAACAGTACTTTTTTTTATCGTTTACATGTAACCAAATTGTTGCCCTAAATCATCTTTTCATATTTTTTCCATATTTTCAAAGAATTAAAGCTTAATTCCAAATTTTTTTACGTCTTTTTTCTGTATTGCGCATTGATACGCGTGTACTATCCATTGTATGCCAATACGTGGCTGTCTCGCACGGTTTTCTTCACTTTTCTGCTTGCTCCCCTAATTGTTTTGAACAGTGTATATATAAAATATAAACTACATGCAAAATGGTTATTATGAAACCATTCGTGTCCTCCCACCTAGCACCCCCGTTAGAATAGCGGAATGAAGAACACTTGTGGTTATCACATTTACATCGTTGTAACGGGAATGTCATAAAAATTCTTGTTCGGGTCCCGTTTACACATGCTATATCTTGTACATGTAATATATATATATATATATATATAGTAGATTTTTACCCCAGTAGTATGGGCCCCGGTTTACCGCCGGAAGTGACGTCACACTTCCGGTGTTGAGATATAGTACGAGGTGTCTTATCTCTTTTCCGGTCATTAAGTGACATCTGCTGTTAATTAAGCGACTTCCGGTGTTTATCAAGTGACCTCTGTTGTCTATTAGGTGACCTACGCTGTTTATCGCTACAGAATGCCGACATCCGGTGTTTATTAAGTGACATCTGTTGTTCATTAAGCGACTTCCGGTGTTTATCAAGCGACCTCTGTTGTCTATTAGGTGACCTACGCTGTTTATCTCTACAGAATGCCAACATCCGGTCATTAAGTGACATCTGCTTTCGATTAAGAGACTTCCGGTGTCTTATCTCTACGGAATGACGACATCCGGTGTTTATTAAGTGACATGTGTTGTTAATTATCCGACTTCCGGTGTTTATTAGATGACCTCCGTTGTTTATCTCTACAGAATGCCGACTTCCGGTGTTTATTAAGTGACATCTGTTGTTCATTAAGCGACTTCCTGTGTTTATTAAGTGACATCTGTTGCTCATTAAGCGACTTCCGGTGTCTTATCTCAATTCCGGTGTTTATTAAGAGACTTCCGGCGTTTATTAAGTGACATCTGTTGTTCATTAAACGACTTCCGGTGTCTTATCTCTACTGTTTTCTATTAAGAGACTTCCTGTGACTTATCGCCATTATTTTTGACTTCTGTGTTGACTTATTTCTATTGGTAATTAGGGACTACGGATCATTGAGGACTACGGACGCTGTAAATATTTTTGACAAGCTTCTAGACGTATCGAGTGACTATATTTTGAAAAAACGGGACATTTCACTCCAGAGCGTTTCCACCATCTATAAGAGGGGGCTTTTGTCCTAATTTCCGGTTTTTGCCAGAATTCTCACCTTGTCTCGGCACTTCCCGCCTCTTTCCTTCCCCCAATGATATGTGTTTTGACGACGTCATGTTACGACTTTAAAGCATGTCTTTACGCCCCTGTTATCACTGTTATTCGCTGATGTATTTATGTTCTCTTACTTATCCCTCTAGCTGACAGTGTTCAACCACATAGAAGGCATCCGTGCAAAGCAAGGATCCGAAAATTTTAGCAGTTCCTTTTATTCCAAATTGATTGTATTATGATTTCAAACGTATCCTAAAACAATGTATTTAGAAAAAAGAAAAATATCTAGTTAAGAATCTCAAATTTATTTACAAATCAAACTTCTATTTATCTCAGACTTGTCTCAGTAAATAGTTTGCATTATGTTGTTTGTCAGTCGTTATAACTATTTTTTCCAACTTGCTTCTCACCATACAATTTTTTTCTAATTCGCTGTCGATCTACTGTATTGCCGTTAACGCTGAATCGTTTTAAAATAAGAAACATTGTAGAAAAATTGAGAATTAAAAACGATTTAAAACAAATTTTATAAAAGTAAAATAAAAATGACGTTTTATATAAAAAAATTAATCGAAATAAGTCTTCAAAACAATAAAAATAAGATATAATTACAGAAATAAATAATTTTGAACGACTAAAGATAATAATCTAATATAAATAAAATAACAAAAGTAATGAAAAAATGAAACATGAAATAGTAACGATGAAAAAAAAATAAAGGAGTGAAAAAACTAACAATGAAAATAAAATGATTACACAAAGATAATAAAAATCAAATAGATAAAATAATTACGATGAGTAAATTAAATAAAGAATTAAAAAATAACAAAAGAACGAATAAAACTAATGTTAAAATTTGAATAATTAAAAAATTAAATGAAATAAAATAAAATGATAATACAAATAAAATAACAAAGACAAAAATCCAATAGATAAGATAAAGACATGAAAAAAAAAATTGAATAAATAAATGCAAAAACTATCAATAAAATTAACATAGCGGTAGTAAGAATAACAATGAAATTAAAATATTAAATGATTAATAAAATGAAGCAAAAACAAATGAAAATAAAAAATAATAATACCATGAAATAAATAAAATACTAACATAAATAGCTGTATTAACAACTGAAAAAATAAAACAGATCAAAATAATTAACTATGAGATGGTTGTTTGAATATATATTCTTACTAAATTTAAATGTATTCGAATGTGTTTCTCACCAAGCACCCTCGCTGCATACAACGATTTCAATATAACATTACTGAATTCTTCAGCGGAAACTTCATAGAGATTTTCATCACCACACTATAAACATTCAATTTTTCCTGATTTGAAGAAAGATTTTGCTGATTATATTCAAATACAAATACAACGCCACAACAGGCAAAATGCCCAAAGAGGTGGCTGAGAAAAAGATGCCCATAAAAATATTCTTGCAGCATTATTCCTTAGATATTCCATACCATACATATGCACAAACATCTAAAGTGCATGCAGTGAACTGCTACCATTCACTGAAACGAACATTTTCTTAAAAGACGAGAGGAGAGGTTTCGGTTACTGATGACAATGATAAAGGCTAAAAAAAATAAACTGCGGTTTCTGTTATGATGTGTGTCAACTAAAGAGTGGACATCCTTCATGACATTGGTGCGAGAAAGAATACAAGTTACAATGTTCTCAGAAGCAAGTGTGTGTAACCAATAAAATAATTATACTCTAAGAAAAGGGATAAAAAAACATTAAAAGTGATAAAAACGATTGAAAAAAAATTTAATATGAAAGTCAACTACCAATATGAGTCTTTTTTTTTTACTATTTCTAAATCGCATGTCATATCATAACTTAGAATGACTATATTATTAGCCGAGCATTATTTCTCTCTAAATTATTTAGTAGGAATCTTTCATTCATTATTCCTTTCGTAAAAGTTCTCAGTGAATGCTTTCCCAAAACAGATTTTGGTTTTCAATCTTTGATTCGGTTATACTCGATTTTTTTTTTTCTTGATGAAGGACTGAATTCTCAGTGGTTATCCTCTCATTCAGTTTACTATCTTTTACTAGTTTTGACACATTCCACTTCAAATCAAATTGAATTTGTTCTTTTTATACATGCAGAAAAAGGTGAATTTATGAGAAACATGTTTACCATCTAGAGGCACCGAAGATTAAGCAAATTACGTTATAATTAAGGAAATAAATAAAATAAACAAAATATTTAAAAAAACACACAACATTAGCAAGACAGAATTATTAATGTCAAATATAAAATAGACAAAGAAAAACACATACAAACACAACATAAATAAGACAAAATTCTTATATTATGATGAAAAGTGCAAAAGAAACAAGGCTTTAAACATTGAAACAAGACAGATTTTACATTTACTATCACACAAAATTACAAGATTTAACGAAATGAAATGATTTTTTATACATAAATTATTCTTCTTAGATTATTTTCATTTTTTCATATATTCAACGGAATGGGTTAAATCTCGTTTTTCTAGTTTTTCATAGATTTCACAGCGATGTTCAAGGCCTCACCTAACCGTTATGCTTTAAAACGAATCAATTAATTGGTTTGTTCTCCGACTGCCAAACAAGAGCAGCAATACTAAAGTTAAAAATTTCCATATTTATCTAATATTGTAAAATACACTTTGTTAGAGTTTTTTCAAATCCGGAGTAACTACGTCGATTGCATGTTATTCTTTTCAAACAAATCAAGATGAATCTTCCGTTTTAATTCTCTTCTCATACGGTGGTTATGAATTCATTTTTCTCTCATCTTTGAAATTACATAGGTTTCGATGTGATTCGCATATGATGGTTAGCTATGTATTTGTTCTCATACATTTCTGCATTTGTTTTGTCCATAGCTTTGATATTGCAATCATTTGCATCCATACTGCAATTTTCAACTTCTCTATTCCCGCGAAATCAAAGGGATTTTACTAAGATCATCGATTCATTCAACGTCTTTTAACTCATACTCTGGCTTGTTTTTTTTCTCTACTCCATAATATATTTTCCACTTTTATATTTAAACCCAAATTAACTTCCATTTTCTAAACTAAATTTTTCAAATGGATTTGAATTCATACAATTTTCGAATGATGTTCAATATGATGAGATTTAATTCAGCTCTTTCACGTGACATTCTTTCAATGCATTAATTTATTTCCATACATTTTACCTGATTTTTCAAATTACCAATTTTTTTTGATAAAAAGACACTTATGTATAACTTTTCTGTATCATCTTTACCAATTAAAACAGAAAACCTTGATCGTTTTGAGTTACTAAAATACGGATTCGATTATTTTACTCTTTGTAGGCCTATACAAACCCAAACTTATATTTGGATCTCATCATTCGCTATGTTTCAAAGAATTATTTTTAGACAAAACTTGCATTTTCGATAAAAACAAATTTGCGTCGAGGTTTCTTTCTGCAATTTCTCTAATGTTTATTATCTCTGTATGGTTTTTTATTGTAAGCAAACAAATACGCACACATACACATTACACAAATACGGGCCAATAACACACGAAAAGGAATACAGAAGAAAAAGAAAAAAAGACATACACATATAACGAATATACACCATGTGGCCTCAAGGGACAGAATTCGAGAATTTTTTGTCATGAATTTTATGAGTCTCAGCTATCAGCTAAATGACATCGAGGCTTGATAACTCCCATCTCGAACATCATATCAATTACGAAACACCCATATCATTAAATACACAGTGATTCTCACCCATATGACCATTAATGCTGGGGATTATACTTTGATTAAGACAAATTTTATCACTTTAAATTCACTTGAAACGTATATGCGCCTGGTAAAAAATTTAATTCCCCCCTTTCCCCGTACAAGACTATTGAAAAAGACGATTAAGTCAGCAACATTTGTGCGTCATTCTTAACTTCAAGAATTTTGAAGTCCTATATTACGACACGATCTTAACCATTCGATGGGTTTATCATCCAAGATTGTCGTTTAGGACAGATACAAATAAGGTGAAAAAAAGGCGTATCATCAATATAGTGGAAGAGAAATCATTAACTACACAAGTATTACAGTGGGTTTATTCAGTAAAATAGTTAGTATGCTTTAAAAAAAAGGAATAAAAGAAAACATTAAAAAATTATAAAGAAACGCTAAAATTGAAAATGATCAAAAATACACTGAAAATTGAAAATTATAGAAAAACATTAAAAGTTAAAAATATGATGAAAAATTTCAATGATTTTGCCAATTTTAGCGTTTCTTTATAATTTTTTAATGTTTTCTTTTATTCCTTTTTTTTAAAGCATACTAACTATTTTACTGAATAAACCCACTGTAATACTTGTGTAGTTAATGATTTCTCTTCCACTATATTGATGATACGCCTTTTTTTCACCTTATTTGTATCTGTCCTAAACGACAATCTTGGATGATAAACCCATCGAATGGTTAAGATCGTGTCGTAATATAGGACTTCAAAATTCTTGAAGTTAAGAATGACGCACAAATGTTGCTGACTTAATCGTCTTTTTCAATAGTCTTGTACGGGGAAAGGGGGGAATTAAATTTTTTACCAGGCGCATATACGTTTCAAGTGAATTTAAAGTGATAAAATTTGTCTTAATCAAAGTATAATCCCCAGCATTAATGGTCATATGGGTGAGAATCACTGTGTATTTAATGATATGGGTGTTTCGTAATTGATATGATGTTCGAGATGGGAGTTATCAAGCCTCGATGTCATTTAGCTGATAGCTGAGACTCATAAAATTCATGACAAAAAATTCTCGAATTCTGTCCCTTGAGGCCACATGGTGTATATTCGTTATATGTGTATGTCTTTTTTTCTTTTTCTTCTGTATTCCTTTTCGTGTGTTATTGGCCCGTATTTGTGTAATGTGTATGTGTGCGTATTTGTTTGCTTACAATAAAAAACCATACAGAGATAATAAACATTAGAGAAATTGCAGAAAGAAACCTCGACGCAAATTTGTTTTTATCGAAAATGCAAGTTTTGTCTAAAAATAATTCTTTGAAACATAGCGAATGATGAGATCCAAATATAAGTTTGGGTTTGTATAGGCCTACAAAGAGTAAAATAATCGAATCCGTATTTTAGTAACTCAAAACGATCAAGGTTTTCTGTTTTAATTGGTAAAGATGATACAGAAAAGTTATACATAAGTGTCTTTTTATCAAAAAAAATTGGTAATTTGAAAAATCAGGTAAAATGTATGGAAATAAATTAATGCATTGAAAGAATGTCACGTGAAAGAGCTGAATTAAATCTCATCATATTGAACATCATTCGAAAATTGTATGAATTCAAATCCATTTGAAAAATTTAGTTTAGAAAATGGAAGTTAATTTGGGTTTAAATATAAAAGTGGAAAATATATTATGGAGTAGAGAAAAAAAACAAGCCAGAGTATGAGTTAAAAGACGTTGAATGAATCGATGATCTTAGTAAAATCCCTTTGATTTCGCGGGAATAGAGAAGTTGAAAATTGCAGTATGGATGCAAATGATTGCAATATCAAAGCTATGGACAAAACAAATGCAGAAATGTATGAGAACAAATACATAGCTAACCATCATATGCGAATCACATCGAAACCTATGTAATTTCAAAGATGAGAGAAAAATGAATTCATAACCACCGTATGAGAAGAGAATTAAAACGGAAGATTCATCTTGATTTGTTTGAAAAGAATAACATGCAATCGACGTAGTTACTCCGGATTTGAAAAAACTCTAACAAAGTGTATTTTACAATATTAGATAAATATGGAAATTTTTAACTTTAGTATTGCTGCTCTTGTTTGGCAGTCGGAGAACAAACCAATTAATTGATTCGTTTTAAAGCATAACGGTTAGGTGAGGCCTTGAACATCGCTGTGAAATCTATGAAAAACTAGAAAAACGAGATTTAACCCATTCCGTTGAATATATGAAAAAATGAAAATAATCTAAGAAGAATAATTTATGTATAAAAAATCATTTCATTTCGTTAAATCTTGTAATTTTGTGTGATAGTAAATGTAAAATCTGTCTTGTTTCAATGTTTAAAGCCTTGTTTCTTTTGCACTTTTCATCATAATATAAGAATTTTGTCTTATTTATGTTGTGTTTGTATGTGTTTTTCTTTGTCTATTTTATATTTGACATTAATAATTCTGTCTTGCTAATGTTGTGTGTTTTTTTAAATATTTTGTTTATTTTATTTATTTCCTTAATTATAACGTAATTTGCTTAATCTTCGGTGCCTCTAGATGGTAAACATGTTTCTCATAAATTCACCTTTTTCTGCATGTATAAAAAGAACAAATTCAATTTGATTTGAAGTGGAATGTGTCAAAACTAGTAAAAGATAGTAAACTGAATGAGAGGATAACCACTGAGAATTCAGTCCTTCATCAAGAAAAAAAAAAATCGAGTATAACCGAATCAAAGATTGAAAACCAAAATCTGTTTTGGGAAAGCATTCACTGAGAACTTTTACGAAAGGAATAATGAATGAAAGATTCCTACTAAATAATTTAGAGAGAAATAATGCTCGGCTAATAATATAGTCATTCTAAGTTATGATATGACATGCGATTTAGAAATAGTAAAAAAAAAAGACTCATATTGGTAGTTGACTTTCATATTAAATTTTTTTTCAATCGTTTTTATCACTTTTAATGTTTTTTTATCCCTTTTCTTAGAGTATAATTATTTTATTGGTTACACACACTTGCTTCTGAGAACATTGTAACTTGTATTCTTTCTCGCACCAATGTCATGAAGGATGTCCACTCTTTAGTTGACACACATCATAACAGAAACCGCAGTTTATTTTTTTTAGCCTTTATCATTGTCATCAGTAACCGAAACCTCTCCTCTCGTCTTTTAAGAAAATGTTCGTTTCAGTGAATGGTAGCAGTTCACTGCATGCACTTTAGATGTTTGTGCATATGTATGGTATGGAATATCTAAGGAATAATGCTGCAAGAATATTTTTATGGGCATCTTTTTCTCAGCCACCTCTTTGGGCATTTTGCCTGTTGTGGCGTTGTATTTGTATTTGAATATAATCAGCAAAATCTTTCTTCAAATCAGGAAAAATTGAATGTTTATAGTGTGGTGATGAAAATCTCTATGAAGTTTCCGCTGAAGAATTCAGTAATGTTATATTGAAATCGTTGTATGCAGCGAGGGTGCTTGGTGAGAAACACATTCGAATACATTTAAATTTAGTAAGAATATATATTCAAACAACCATCTCATAGTTAATTATTTTGATCTGTTTTATTTTTTCAGTTGTTAATACAGCTATTTATGTTAGTATTTTATTTATTTCATGGTATTATTATTTTTTATTTTCATTTGTTTTTGCTTCATTTTATTAATCATTTAATATTTTAATTTCATTGTTATTCTTACTACCGCTATGTTAATTTTATTGATAGTTTTTGCATTTATTTATTCAATTTTTTTTTTTCATGTCTTTATCTTATCTATTGGATTTTTGTCTTTGTTATTTTATTTGTATTATCATTTTATTTTATTTCATTTAATTTTTTAATTATTCAAATTTTAACATTAGTTTTATTCGTTCTTTTGTTATTTTTTAATTCTTTATTTAATTTACTCATCGTAATTATTTTATCTATTTGATTTTTATTATCTTTGTGTAATCATTTTATTTTCATTGTTAGTTTTTTCACTCCTTTATTTTTTTTTCATCGTTACTATTTCATGTTTCATTTTTTCATTACTTTTGTTATTTTATTTATATTAGATTATTATCTTTAGTCGTTCAAAATTATTTATTTCTGTAATTATATCTTATTTTTATTGTTTTGAAGACTTATTTCGATTAATTTTTTTATATAAAACGTCATTTTTATTTTACTTTTATAAAATTTGTTTTAAATCGTTTTTAATTCTCAATTTTTCTACAATGTTTCTTATTTTAAAACGATTCAGCGTTAACGGCAATACAGTAGATCGACAGCGAATTAGAAAAAAATTGTATGGTGAGAAGCAAGTTGGAAAAAATAGTTATAACGACTGACAAACAACATAATGCAAACTATTTACTGAGACAAGTCTGAGATAAATAGAAGTTTGATTTGTAAATAAATTTGAGATTCTTAACTAGATATTTTTCTTTTTTCTAAATACATTGTTTTAGGATACGTTTGAAATCATAATACAATCAATTTGGAATAAAAGGAACTGCTAAAATTTTCGGATCCTTGCTTTGCACGGATGCCTTCTATGTGGTTGAACACTGTCAGCTAGAGGGATAAGTAAGAGAACATAAATACATCAGCGAATAACAGTGATAACAGGGGCGTAAAGACATGCTTTAAAGTCGTAACATGACGTCGTCAAAACACATATCATTGGGGGAAGGAAAGAGGCGGGAAGTGCCGAGACAAGGTGAGAATTCTGGCAAAAACCGGAAATTAGGACAAAAGCCCCCTCTTATAGATGGTGGAAACGCTCTGGAGTGAAATGTCCCGTTTTTTCAAAATATAGTCACTCGATACGTCTAGAAGCTTGTCAAAAATATTTACAGCGTCCGTAGTCCTCAATGATCCGTAGTCCCTAATTACCAATAGAAATAAGTCAACACAGAAGTCAAAAATAATGGCGATAAGTCACAGGAAGTCTCTTAATAGAAAACAGTAGAGATAAGACACCGGAAGTCGTTTAATGAACAACAGATGTCACTTAATAAACGCCGGAAGTCTCTTAATAAACACCGGAATTGAGATAAGACACCGGAAGTCGCTTAATGAGCAACAGATGTCACTTAATAAACACAGGAAGTCGCTTAATGAACAACAGATGTCACTTAATAAACACCGGAAGTCGGCATTCTGTAGAGATAAACAACGGAGGTCATCTAATAAACACCGGAAGTCGGATAATTAACAACACATGTCACTTAATAAACACCGGATGTCGTCATTCCGTAGAGATAAGACACCGGAAGTCTCTTAATCGAAAGCAGATGTCACTTAATGACCGGATGTTGGCATTCTGTAGAGATAAACAGCGTAGGTCACCTAATAGACAACAGAGGTCGCTTGATAAACACCGGAAGTCGCTTAATGAACAACAGATGTCACTTAATGACCGGAAAAGAGATAAGACACCTCGTACTATATCTCAACACCGGAAGTCATTTAATTAACAACTGTTGCCAATTAACACCGGAAAAGAGATAAGACACCTCGTACTATATCTGAACACCGGAAGTGTGACGTCACTTCCGGCGGTAAACCGGGGCCCATACTACTTACCCCACTAGAACTTTTATTCTGTACCACATTCAAGTCAGTAGCGGAAGGGGGAAAGGACCAAGGGGTCCGGTATCCGCCCCCTGAAATGTTAGCAAATGACTGGTTTTTTATGAAATAATATGGCTAATGTCGGTTCTTTCACTTTGGTCTCGCGGCTTCCTGGCTGTGGTCAACGTTCCCCTGCGGTTCCCTAGAATAATCAAACAAAGAACCCCACAAAGCACCGAACAAGCAAACGTCAATATTTCCAGCTCACCTCGGCACCTCTGACAAAGGTCGACGACGCACATTTTAAGAAACGCTGCTCTAGACACAGACTAAAGATATATAATTATTATTACTATATGGCTCTAGACCAGCGGTTCTCAACCTTTTTTGATTCGCGGAGCCCTTATAAGTAAAAAAAAAAACTATGGTGGGGCCCCGTAGGCCAATTTTTTAATTATTCATCAAAGTTACTGATTTATTTTTAGTATTTAAAAATATTTATAATTTTTTCAAATTTTACTGCTTTTTCTATTTTCCTCAAACGGCCACGGAACCCCTGGAGAGCGCACAAGAAGCCTGAGGGCCCCACGGAGCACCGGTTGAGAACCGCTGCTCTAGATTATAGTTTCACAAAATTTTTGTTCTCTTTCTCCATTTTGGCCCCTTCTCCAATTTTTATTCTCTCATCTCGTCCAAGCCCACCTCTATACCAGACCCATACATATATATATATATATGTATATATATAGCGTTTACCGCCCCCTGGACCATTTCATCGCCCCCAAAGGGTGATATCCAGAGCCGTCTTAATACCATCATGGGGCCCCCGGGTCAAGTGATTTTTGCGAGGCCTTACCTGGTAAATTCTTGAAAATTTCAACCAGATCTCATTTTGTGAGGCTCCTTCATCGCTTGAGGCCCCCTGGCCGTGCCCGGGTGGACCCATGCGTTAAGACGGCACTGGCTGATATTGCCTACTTTGGGAAACAATACTCTAGACCTACAGCGCTACAGCGTGTGAAGCTATCACGACAATCCCATGGTCACACAGCGTCCTTACAAGTGGTACTAATTCGGATCAAATATTCAGTTATAATTGATTCACTTGGTTGGTAGCAGTTCATCCAGTGCTTTTGATGTTCTGAATTAACGAACTTTATAATAACGAACACGTACAGTATTTCATGTCCGATGCATTGAAATTCATGGACAAATTGAAAGACACCTGCTTAAACAGCAACGTTACACGTGTTCGGTTCACACCAGATATAAAAATGCCATATTTGTTGTGTGTTGGTTATTTTGTTTTCGATACATTCAACGGCAGATGGCATGTGGTGTACTCTGAACCATAAACAAGCAAAAAATAGACACCTGTTTAATCGAATGCTATTGGTTAATGAATCCTTTACCTCTTTCATTTAGTTTTTACTGCACAACTGCCTCTTCATTGTTTTTGAAACACAGTTATTCCGCACGTGGTGTATCAAAAACGCAAACAAAATACTGGGGGGCCTACCATCCCCCCATCTTTGTAAAGAATAATTCGGGAGAAAGTGTGACGTCTTGTCTCTCGCGATTACTATAGGTGTCCATTCTGAGAGCGCATGCGCATTTTAGAGACTAATAGATGTTCGAGAATTGATGTGTTTAATTAGGACCGGATAGTAACAATTGTTGAGCAGTTGGTACGACACAGAATCGGACGCAACCCGAAACGTTATTCTTTCCTCGGATGATTCTTTGGGTTTTCCTCCGTACACACGGAGGGAAAACGATGCTTTTTCAAGGAATGGAGGGAACCACTGATTGAGGTTCCGATTGCGGTATTCTACACTCTCGCGATGGCGTTGCGTTTGTGAAAAATTCATTTTCTTATTTATTTTTGAAAAATAGTTACAATATACAATCACAAAAACATCAAATACTTTCATTTTATTACGCGAAAAGTAATAAAACGTGTGTTGAACGGCTGGCTGATCCACCATCCCCTCACAGCAAGCGCATCGTGACCCCGCTCACCTCCGGGGATGCCGGGATGTTTAATAACAGCTTTGAGTGCAAGTGAAAAATAAAAAATTGATAACAGATCAATAACCATTCAAAAAATTAAAGATGTAAGCGAGGAAATAGCATTTCGGGTGGGATTCGAACCATGAATCTCTCGGTTGCCTTCGGTTCTGCGTCCTACCAACTGCTCAACAGTTGCTGATAGCTGATTAGCCCAATTAAATATATCAATTCTCGAACATCTATTTGCCTCTAATGCACGTGCGCGAGTGCTATATATAGAAGTTAGTTTCTCTCGGATTATTCTTTGCAAGGATGGGCGGATGGTAGGCCCCTTGATGCCTTATTGCTTAGAACCAATCACGCATATGTCCTTTCCATGGTATATTGCTCTACAGTACACATAGATCAAACGGTGATCAAATAATGAACACCAACTGTCATCTAAAATGAACCGAAGGCAATAGTTATTGTCTAAAACTATGTGGTGGAATGATGAGACGTAATTCTTAATACCTAAGAATTACGTCTTAAAGCTCGCAACGCTTTTGAGTTTTCACATATGTATGTTTTAAAAAAAAAATAGCGTTCTCAATTAATAATACAAGGTACTACGGGCCCGGAACTTGAGGGGGGGGGGCAGGAGAGCAACTGCCCCGTGAGGCAAAATTTAGAGGGGCGGCAGCTTTAGGCGGGAACAAAGAAAACCGTTATAAAAGTATCGAATTTAAAGTTGTGGGGGCGGCAAAAATCCAGTTACCGCTCTGGGGGTAGTAAGGTAAGTCCCATAGCCGAATTTACTGGCGAACCATTGACCCTTGACGCATAATTCTAATTAGAAAAAAGTATTCAAATAAGCTTAGACTTCAGATATACGAAATTTTCAAATCAATGAATGTAATTCGAAAAAATATGAGAACGCAATGCAAATTCGAAAAAAATATGAACATAATATTTTTTCACGGGATTGGGGTCCCAGGGAGCAATGTTTCCCTAAAAACCCTCCCATACGACAACACACAACCCTAGTTCTTATGGCACTTAATTTATTCTAAAAATACATCAACATTTACAGCAGTATCGCGAATTTTCGCAATAGCTGTGAAAAAAAGACCGCTCCGGTAGTTCTATTGCTAAAAAGTAAGTTTAATTTTATGTAATAACCTTTCTCGTGCAAATAAAAACTACTGTTCTTGGGATAGGAAGTAGTGTAAGTTTTCGTTACAATGTGTCGGTAAGATGAGTTGCATGTAAAGGTATTAACGTATTTCAGGATGTGAATGAAGGAAAAGAGGTTATTGGTGACTTGCACAACACACGTGTGGTTGGAGTACACGTACGAAACGAAAATGCTTTTATCGGAAAACTTCAGATAACCGAAAAGGGGAAAAAAAAGCAGCACTTTGAACGTCTAAGTGAAAAAATAACTGAACGGGTTCTTTTTGTAAAAGATAAGTAAGAGTTTACCAACTTTTTTAGAGTGTGTTGTTTAACAACAGATTATATATATGAGCAGAAAAAGGGTGAAAAAAGTCATTGCACATGTATAAATATCCCATAAAAAAAAAATGGTTGTAGATTTCTGAGAACTTTGACGTCATAAGATGGATTTTCCCGCCGTTAGTTCATAACTGACATAATGATAAAGAGGACTAGATATGGAGACTGGTATGGCATTGTCCGAAATCATAGCATGAAAAATGCAATAAATCATAATCAATTAAACGATAAATCATCATATATGCCCAGTCATTCAAAAGTTTAGACAACGAGGTAGCATTTATGAATTAAAGCGAGTGATCATTGGAACCTGCAGAAAACGTTTTAGCATACATTTGTAAAGAAAAGGCAAAAATATGAACTACCAATCTTTTTCTCTCGAAAAAATCGAAGGAGGGAGCAATGGCCTAAAGAAAAGCTGTCTTATTTATTTCTTTACTTTTTTTTCTAGCTACCTTGTTGGGGAATTTGCCTGTTGTGGTTAAAGATTTTGTCTTTTGTATTTAAAGGAACTCTTCCGCAAATATAACGAAACATACGCCGCGATTTGAGAAATTGATGTTTCGTTGTCACGTATTATACATCAGAGCGAACGATTAAAGACCATTTGCCGCAAATTACCGGCGAACCGTGGATCCTAGAGCAGTCATCTTCAACCTGGTACTCGCGAGCACCATTGTGCTCCTTGAAGCCTCAAAAGCCGCTGTGGTGGTGGAATGGTTATAGTGACGGACTCGCGATGCGAAGATCCGGGTTCGAACCCCACAGTGGCGGTCGGCTGAAGTTGGTTTTCTGTGGTTCCCAACTTCAAGGCGCAAATGCGAGCCGATCTCCCCGTTAAAAAGTCTCGCCACAGAGAACAACAGTCCTACAACGATAAATCATTCAATCATAACACTTCACTCATAGTTAGAAGAACTGGTGGCAGATGGCAGCACTACACATAACAAGCATTACAGAGAAACAAAAAACTTCACGTCAGGTTTCACTACACGTACACGCACTTTCCCGCATGTACCGAATCGTAGGGGGTTCCGCGGGGGGGGGGAGGGTGTGGTCAGCCACCTCGTTGGGCAATTTGCCTGTTGTGGCGTTGTATTTGTATTGTATTGTATTAAAAATGTTCAACGGGGCCGTTTGAGTATTACGTCAGCAAATTTTTAGCCATTTTTGACCCCAAAAGTCAGCACAACTCTGGCCCCCTCCCCCCCTCATCAGAAAAATTAAGATCAGAGACGTACGTGAGTGCCCCCCCCCCCCCCCAGCGATCAAAAAAAATTTTTTTTAATGCAAAAAACATTTTAAAAAATTTAAATTTCAAAAGAAAATACCTTTATATATGTTAATATAATCAATTTCGGTTAATTTCAATGCTATTTGAAGGACAAGAACTCAAAATTGCTAGCCATATATGGTAAACCCTTGGCCCGCGGACCAAATGTGGCCCTGGTGGTTATCCGATGTGGTGAGTGACACGTGGCACGGTTTTAGAGCACTAAAGCGGTTCCCAGTGCGATTCTGCATCACTCAAGTTAACCGCGGTACATTCCCAGATTACTTAAGTGACATGGGGCACATTGACAGAGCGCATTGGATCCACGAAACATTTAGAGATCACTAAAGTGGCTCTGTAGGGGACTTGTTATAGGCAGGACTCACTATAGAGAGAATGTTAGTTCAGGTTCCCACAAACTAGCGAAAGGTTTTTCTCGTTTTTGGCATCATCGTTGTGAGGAAAAGAAATGATCGGGCTCAGAATTGGCGATTTCTATGCCCCACATTCAATCACCATGCGGTATTTGTGAGCCAATCCGGAAGATTCTACGCCAAAATAAGAAGAAACGAAATAGGATGCTGTGTTTCAAAATGTCGCAAACTTGATAGGCAGTCTGAATGACGTTTATGGCAAACTGTGCAGAGGCCTTCTATCTCTAGGAGGTGCTGGTAAGATGCCATTAAGAATATTTCGTATTTTTTATAAAGGTTCGTTGATGACGTAAGCATCATTCAAACCCTCCTTGTCATCAAAAGTCAGCAAATCGGATGCCCCCCCCTCCTCCCCATCCATGCTGACGTAATACTTGGATGACCCCCAATGCTCGTGCTCACGAGCACTTAACGCTTCAATTAAGCAAGTTGTAAAAAATTGCCTTAAAAATTACAATTATGCAGATTTCAGGTAAACGCATTTCAACGTTGCCGTAAGGGTGCTCTTCGTTCGATGATAAGCGTAGGCACACAGTGCTCGTTACTCAAGAAATGACGAAGGCTCCTGTCCTAGAGGAATATTTTCAATTACTAAAAGTATCCGAATAACGTGTAGACTTAGATACGTCATTTTCATATTGCAAGGCGTTGTATAGTTGACGAAATAAAAAAAAGTTACTTTTCATTTTACCAGACCGTCCTAAAAAACCCAGTCAGAGAAAGAACCCAATTTGCCCTGTCTCTCCTGAGACCAACAAAAAAAATCATGTTTTTAAGTGCAATATTCGCTGAGATATTTGAATTCTAAAATCACTGAAAATGAAAGTAAGAACAGCACATGAAGCATATAATAAGCTTAACGAGCATAAACGAGGAAAAAACGCGTTCTCTGTTAGTTTATACTGTCGAATTACTTCGAATCCAAAAAATATCTCAGAGGATATTGCACTTAGAAACATGGAATTTTTTGTTGTTGTTGGCCTACAGCCAGTGGCGGATTACCGCACAGGCGCATGAGGCGCGCGCCTGGGGCCTCGGCAGAGCGGGGGGCCTCCAAATAGTTGTGTGCTTCATCCTACATATGAATTTACATGCGCATCAACAAATCTCTTGAACTAAGTACAGTATCTGCTCTCCCTTTTTTTTTTTTTAACCGCAATCTTTTTTTTTTTTTTTATGTATACTGTACGTATTAGGAAGAAAAACGGGAATTGAAAGAAAAGAACAATTTACAAGACGCAGCTCTCAAGGGCCAGTTCTTCCCCGACAAAGAAAGAAGAGACATTGTAAAGCGATCATTCAGGGAGGGTCATTTTCAAACAGTATTTCCCTAAGGGCACAAGCAGGAGGAGGGGTGAGAACAGCAGGTCCTAATGTCTGTCCGAAATGAAAATTGGAGTGAAGGCATAAACAGATGTCTCATTCCACAGTATTAAATTAAATGCTTTTTATGGGCGCCGATAATACGACAGCTTTGGTGTAAGCTTTTGTATACAGTATAATGGATGGCAAGATGGCTATCGGCAAGCGGCGACATCGACAGGAAGAGACACTAATTAAAATGAATGTAGTAGAGCTCTTATTATTGTGATTTTGTCTCCCACTTGTTTGAATGAAATACTATAAGCTATATAATACTATAAGCTGGTTCAAACAACATATACATTTGCAATCTATGACTGGAACCATACGACCATATGACAAAAAAAAAGTGGGGTTTGAAATGAATGCTGAATGACATGCATTCTGAATCACGTGATTTTTCTGTTTCTCTTTTAACACTCCCTCCCCGGCTGAAAAAAATCAAGGGGGTTTCTTTTCCTTCTTTCTAAAAAAAAAAGCTACATTTTTGGATTGGTCAAGGAGGCTTGGGTAGACAACATCTTTGTGTCAGACCGAAAAGTGTTTATTGTTAATGTAATTGTAATGTGTGTTATTGTAATGAAAAAAATGTTCATGCCGATCCTCAAGATTTCCTTTAGGATTTAGATTGCAGAATCTCCAAAAATAACGGTAAGCAAAACTAAAAATATATAAATTATCTGATAAATTTTTATTTGAGCATTTCAATTCAACTACAGTAGTCCAGGATATTTAGGTGGTGTGGTGTCACTTTTCTCCTGATGCCCTAACCCCTTAACACGTTCTAATATTTCTTAATTGCTGATCAAGTCCTGACTATGTCTTTGCACGAAATTTCATATATTATTTCAATGGGTTTCTTCAAAGTTAATCCAGCAATTTCGGTAAAATCTGGCACACCGTGGTCTAATACGTACCGGATTAGCGAGAGTCTACTGCAGGGGTCTCCAACCTTTGAGGCATAGCAGGCCATATTGAAACATTTTATAAAGTACGCGGGCCACAATGTTATACTGTGGCATTTTTCGTTATTAAACGAAATGGGAGGGGGGGGGGCATAATATAGAAGATTTTTATTCACTCTGAATACAAATAATACAAAGGCCACAACAGGCAGAGTGCCCAACGAGGTGGCTGAAAGAGAAAATAATAATAATTAATATAATAATAGTAAAAATAAAATAGAATAAACAAATAAAAAATAATAATTTCTAAAAAAAAATTTTTAAATAATTTCTTTCATTGACAATAATTTTAATTCATTCTGAAATAATTTCTTTCATTAAATTTAATTCATTCTGAACTAATTTCTTCCATTAAAAATATAATTCTTATATTTACTCTATAATTTCTTCCCTCTATTGAAGAAATGTTTTTCTATTAAATATTTCTTTCATTAATTTTTTAACGTCTTTCAATGAGTCTGGTATTATTTTTCAATTAAACATTTTTATCAATTATTAAATAATTAAAATTCTGAAATTGTTTTTAAAAGTGATTCTGATATAATTTCTTTCATTAAATATAAATTTTTATTAATTCTGAAATTATTTTTTCAACCAATTCCAATTTCCTTTCATAATTTCAATGTAAAGTAGCCATTTTCTGAAAACGTTCGGTGGGCCCAAATAGCTCCGAGCATTGACGTACGCAAGGAAGGGATTTTGAGGTTCTGACCCCCCCCCCCCCCGCCCTTCGTTCGGAGGGGAAAAATGATGTGAAAACCCCTCCCTTGAGAAAATCCCGTGTAAGCCTATGGCTCCGAGGGTCACATTTGGATCACGAGCTATATAAGTTGAAGGCCCCTTTTTGCATTTAGAATGATTATTATTCATTTTAATTATAAAATTATAAAAATTCATTTCAATTATAAAAATATAAAGGAATCATTAATTCAAATTAGTATTAGCGAAACGGAGAAACCAATGAGTAAGTTGGAGGCAAAAAAGTTAGCAAATGAATTTGATGATTATGAAACAGCTTTGATAACCGTGTTGTGGGACAAACTGTTGCAGCGGATAAATACAACAAGCAAATCTTTGCAAGACGCAGTCGAATTTGCTCCATGGCCCATGGGGCAAATCTGTACAAATCTCTTTCCGATTTCATAATGGTTGTAAGAAACAAATTTGAAGATATTGAAAACGAAGCAAATTTGCTAACAGAGAATAGAAATTACAAAGATTGTGATGGCAGAATAAGAAAAAGGAAATTGCAGTTTGGAGAAACATCGAGCAATGACACATGTTTCAATGGGCGACAATCTTTCATAGTTAACATCCATAATGTGATATGTGATATACTCATATCTGAATTATCCAGAAGATTCACTGTTTATAACGATGTATTGAACGATTTTAAAGTTTTTTTCAATGAGAAAATGAGTAGGGATGAAGTTATTGAGTGTGTAGATAGATTATCGTTGAAATACGGTAATGATATCGACATTAAATATTTTAAAGATGAAGTTCTCCATTTCATCAAATATGCTAAGGAAGAAAAAATATCCGATCCTACTAATATGTATAAATTAATAATTGACGGACTGCAGTATACATTTCCCAATGTAGAAACAATTTTGAGAATCTTTTTGACAATGCCTATTTGCAATGCAAGCGGTAAACGTTCATTCTCCGTACTTAAGCGAGTTAAGAATTATTTACGTAATTCATTAAGTCAATTACGTTTGAGCAATTTGGCTCTTATGTTTATAGAAAATGATGTTGTACAATTGTTAGATTATGAATCTCTTATTGATAAGTTCGCGAGAATGAAGGCAAGAAAAGTTCCACTTTAAACGAACTGTTCCATCCGTTGAAATTGTCCATCTTTATTAATCAGTAATATTAAATTACTAAAACTATGACGGATCTCCATTTTTGCCGTGTGGCTGAAGGCACCAGGACGGACATCTTAGATTACTAAAAATATGATGCAGAATTTTACTGTGATTTTTTTTTTTTTAATGCGAGTGTGATTATTTTTCATCTAGTACCAGAGAATATCATTATATTTCCTTATCTTATTTTTGTGTTTATGGTTTTGGTGATGCAAAAATAAAAAAAAAGTTATGATTTTCATAATATTGTTCATTTTAGTGAACCATCTCGTTCTTATTAGGGCCAAAAGGGTGCAGTGGTGGATAAACGCAAATTTGTGGGTGGGGGCGGTGGTTGTGGCCATGTGTTCAATTTTTCAGGACGGTTCTGATTTTTTTTGGAAAAAATTCTGAATTTTCCCCCTTTTTTAATCAAATTTATTTTCTTGGTTTGTTATTCAGTCAAAAACGTAAAAACATTTTTTTTTCATTTAATTTTTCTGCTCTCGGGGGGGGGGGGGTGTGACAGCCCCTACCTTTAATCCGCCCCTGATAGGGGGGCCTCCAGATCAGGTTGCGCCTGGGGCCTCCCAAAATCATGATCCGCCACTGCCTACAGCAGGCATCTTCAACCCGTTGCTCACGAGCACCATGGTGCTCCCGGAAGCACCCATAGCGCTCGATGCTAGGGTTCGATTTTGTGCTCGCGAGCACTTGATCAACGTCCCAAGTAAACACTTGTAGAAATTGTATTGATGGATTGAAATCATCCTGATTTCATGCATCGGTATGTCAAACTTGCCGTAAGGGTGCTCTTCTTCTGATGATGCGTACAAGTAGTGCTCGCGACTAGAAAGAGGTTGAAGACCTCTGGCCTAGACGGAGCAATAACTTTTTAAATGGGTTTTTTTAAGATAGGCTGACCAAATAAGAGTTGATTTTTTTTATTACAGTAACTATACAACCCCTTGCAACATCAATGGCGTATCTGAATTCTACACATTATTTGGAGGCTTTTTCTTAATTGGAAGTATGTCTTTAGAATCAACGGTCCGCCCGTAATTTGCGGCAAGAGTTCACCTTCTATAAGGTGAGATAGCTAATACGAATCATTTTGAGTTGTTTGTGGATCCTGGCTTCGATGAATGGTCTCTCTAGATTGCTTAACCCCCTTTACGACCAGGAACGTAATATTGCGGACAAATGTCATTGGACTTAATTGCATTTTTAATTGGGTTGCTGTATTTTATAAATACAGGGTGTTCCGTTAATGGATCGACAAACTCAAAGGGTTGTTAGTAGCCATCAAGAGGAACAAAAACTGCAATGGAACATGGTGTAGCAAACCACGGAAGGAGAGGGTGGAAATCGCGAAAAACGCATGTAGGGTTCGACGTCACGTTGAAACAACAAAAAGTACAATAATAACTACAAAGAGCTTTATTTGATTAATTATTACAAAACCGGTTGGAAGTGGCGGTCGTAGACGTCATTGCATGGTCTTCAACGACGTAAAAACGATTCCCGGGCGCGCTCGGAGATACCACGTATGCTTTTGATGTCGGCCGCAGCAACGACAATCCGCGGTATGAGATCCTCCGGTGTGTCCACAGACGTCGCATAGACGAGTGATTTAAGGTGACCCAGATATGGTCAGTACGTCAGATATGGTGAGCGAACCCACGAACGCGTTCAGCGATCAACTGACATCCATCTTTCGTCTCCTTTGGACTCGGAGCCTGCAGGCGTTTTTCGATGCGATTTCCACCCTCTCAACGTGGTTTGCGACACCATGTTCCATTACAATTTTTGTTCCTCTTGATGCCTACTAACAACCTTCAGTTCGCCGGTTCATTAACAGAACACCCTGTAATATGACATCCATATTTGTCATGGGAATCTTTTCTCAGCAACCTCGCTGGGCATTTTGTCTGTTGTGGCCTTGTATTTGTATTTGTATAAATTCAATCCCCCCCCCTGACTGTTTCTTCAACCGCTTTTTCCCCCATCGCAAAGCTTTATTGTAACCCTATGAAACAAAGTTGTGTGTGTGTTCCCCCCTTGTTCTCCTCAGCTTTTCCCCTTTTCGTTCTCCACGGCATTCCTTCCCACATATAACACACACACACGTATGTTTCTCGGAACTAATCCTTCTATGTATACTGTACATGGAAGTGAGAAAGAGAACATGTAGGTGAAGGCGAAAAAGTTCCTCCCCACCCTTATTGCTTTTTTTTTCTTTCTTTCTTTCCCTTTCTCCCTTTCTTTAACGTGCGAACAAGGTTACCATATTTATCACCTATACGTTTAACACAGATCATTCAAATGTATCGCCATCAGCAAGTACGCAAAGGGGTTAAACAAACCCAGAAATGTCGAAACGAATTCCAAAACTCCTTGAAACAAACAACTGGCTAATTCTATCAGACCTTGATGGCGTAGTTGGGTATCATGGATCGAAAAAACATATCTGTTTTCCAACGAACAAATTGAAAAAGTTGCAAGCTACGTTTTCTCTCTCCAGGTGATAAAGACATAATTTAACTAGCCATAATTAAAAACCATGATACTGACTAACTTAATGAATCCTAGTTATTTCGTTAGAGTAATAGTCATATTAGAACCGGAAACATCAAGGAGAAAATCAAAGAGAAGTAGTGTATTAACGGGGGGGGGGGGGGAAGGCGGCTTGACTTTCTTTCAAACCGAGGACAACTCAGATCTATCACCATTTATGGGCGATTTACTACCCAGTGAGTTGTGCCGGAGGTGTAACTGTGTGTGTACCTAACAGTCTGAGTACATATGTAGTGTTGTGTTTGATTTTTCAGTGCAGCCATCTATATTTCAGAAGGGAAGTGAGTGATGTGTTATGATTGAATTGCATTTGTGCTCTTTGTAGGTCTGTTGCTCTCTGTGGCGAGACTTTTTAACGGGAAGATCGGCTTGCATTCGCGCCTTGAAGTTGGGAACCACAGAAAACCAACTTCAGCCGACCACCACTATGGCGACGGTGGGGCTCGAACCCGGGTCCTCGCGATGCGAGTCCGTCACTATGACCACTCGACCACCATAGCGGTGGGAGGGAGGCTTGACTGGCTATAGCCCAGGGCGGCAAGTTCAGAGGGGAGGCAGATTTGAGGAATGAATAAACAAGAAAACTAAAAGAATGGGAGAAGGGCGGCGAAATTTGTAATTTGTATAACCCTCAATATATCAGCCTCTGCCCAAACAGCAAGGGACTAGACCAGTGAGTGACCAAAAAAGTAACCTAGTAACCTATAAAAGCCCGTGAGTGAACAAAAGAGTGAATTGGAAAGTGAGCAAGTATGTGGAGGACCAAGCGAGTGACCTATAGAGCTGGGAATTATGTCAGTGAGTAACCTAGAGCGTGGGCAAGTATGTGAGTGAAAAAAAAAAACATTGTGCAAGCATGTGAATGATTGAAAGAGTGACTTTATAGACACAGGTGTACTTGCAGGAGTGGGGAGCAAACGGCTTATAGCACAGGGTGGCGAATTCTAGGAAAGAGTAGTTAAGAAGACTAGACTAAAATGGGAGAAGGGCGACAAGATTCGTGTAGACCACAGGCGGCAAAGCCAACGAGTAAGTACACCGTACATATTCGAGCAACGAGACAAAGAAGAGAAAGAGGCCACTGAACGAGGTGCGGGAGTTGGACAAAAATATTTGTGGAAACAGTTATTTTCTGGATATTATGATGAGGTGAACTCGGAAAAAAAGTCATCTTATCTCCGCCGATGTTTGTGTTCTCCTCGATCTGCTGATTTGTCCGTTTCTCCCTTTTTTTCGTTCCCTCCTCTGCGAAGGTATCATCATCACCACCCTGCCCTTACATTTCAGAACCCCTCCGGCCATTCTCTTTACCCTCCTCCTCCTCCTCTTTTACTATATGCCGACATCTCTTCCTCCACCCCTATGCATTTTTTTCTTCCTAGTCGCAATTCTTGGAACTCGTACCTCTTCACTTCACTGTGAACGTAGACCTACAGTGAAATCTCGATATAACGATACTCTGCTGACCAAGAAAAAAGGAAAAAAGAATATCGTTGTAGAGGGGTTATCGTGTGTGATACACAGAAAGTAGCTTCACGACAACTCCATCTACACTTTCGGATGGTAGATAATGCAAGATACCGATATTTTTAAACACCCCCCGAAAGAACAAACAATAGCGAGGAATTAAAAATATATATTGAATGTGATTTTCAGTGAAATATAAAGAATGCCGTTACAGCGGTTTCAAAATATCCCCAAAGAAAAATATCGTTATAGAGGGGTTTACCGGTAGTAAAGGATATCGTTGTATCGATAGGACTTCAACATTAGACTATAGGCAATTCCAAACAAGATTTGAAAAATATCATTGCAGAGGGGATTTATCGTGATATCAAGTATCGTCGTAGCGTCGTTTCGTTGTATTTATTTTCTTGATCAATTGACGATCGAATTCAAATTGATCAAAACATTCAATATGACACACGGTGCTTTCTTTCATAATCTTATTTCACATCTCAGCCCGAAGTATCAATCACACTTTTTTTAAAAACTTGGAAAAACGAAATCAAAAACTACCTTCCCCCTATATACTATATACAGTATAGTTGAAACTTCGCGATTTCCATCGAATTATACGCGTCAGGTTTGAATAGAGATAGTTTTCTATCTTTAAAAATTTTCAATATATACACAGATAGGGTGTCCATCCATTTTTCATGGTCAAGAATCGTTAACTTTTCATGGTGCTTATCTTTACAAATCATTAGATTGCTGAAACACACACAAAGATCTCCCTTATGTTTTTTTTTTTTTTACAAAAATAGAATCAGAGCGTTGTTTTTTAATAGAAATCAAAAAAAAAGAACTGACGAATAAGAATTTATCGCTATCTTTTTCTCTCGGGCAATAAGTGTGTGAATTTGTTGGAATGAAATTTCTCATGGTCATTCCCTCCTACTGTTATGAGGTGGTTCGAAAAGTCCTGACCTTAAAACTCTTTCCTCCAGCATCCTTCAGTCATAAAGAATAGATAAAGAGATTATGGATTGTGTCAGCAAGACTGGTAGCGATGATTTATTCGAGTGTCTGTCTTATTAAATTTCAATCGAATTTGCTTATCGACATATCGTTCGTACAGAAGACAAAAAACTGATATTCATATTTTTCTCTGTGTGAGTTCTTACTATATATATATATATCCAGACAGAATAGTCTGAATTTCAAAAACATAAAATATATATTTTTAGAAACATATTTGTGATTTGTCACTGTTTTGGAAGAATAACGATTCTCTGAGGATTAGACAGAGAGTTATTGCAGATGGTTATGCATATGAATCATAAAATGACTGAGGATGGCCAAACGTTTGGTTTTGTTTTTCATTTTTCACCGCATCTTGATTATACGTACTTTCATCGTGTTGTTCTGCTTCTGATTCAGAGGCAGAAATTCGAGTGACACGAGGGGGTCAAGTGCCGGGGAAAGAACTTCGTTGTTTCTGTTGCGTAGATTCTTACCGAAGGGCTTAAGACAACACGGGACAATTAGCAAGAACTACTCGACTTACTCCATGGAAGTGAAACGTCACTGAGTTAGTTACTAAACGAAACGATTTCCGAGAAAAGAAGACAAGCTCGAGGCATTTTTGTTTGGTGGTTGCAACGAGAGACATCACGTCATTATTTGTGGTGTCTGTAAATATCCAATAAGTGGAAAATCCGAAACTAGTAACGATGTATAAGAAATTACGTTCTTTGAAACTCCTCAAAATATCTCTGTTTCAATGATGTTACCTAATAACTTGTGTCTTAGGCCGGAATTACACTATTATTTATTATTTATTCATACAATATTGCTTGGCCGAGGCCTATACGAGGGAATGCGGTGGTGAAGTTTGACAGAGACGATTGATGTGTTACAAAGGAAATCGGAAACTGTTGTACAATCAATAATGTTTGACGCGTGGTTGTTGCAGTCAGTTATTGTTCGAGGAAAGAAACTAAATTTGAAACAATCTGTGGATGGGTTTCAATTTTTGTGAATGGTTAATTCTTTTTGAAAAGTATGAAGCTGGAATTAGAAAATTGGAAGTATCGATATGAAAATGGGCATGAAGGATTTTGAAAAGGAAAGATAATCGAGAGATATATCTACGGGTAAAAAGCGGTTGCATATTGAGTTGGCGCTTGAGTTCAGTGACGGAGGCAGAGGGTGACTAACAACAGTTAAGAATGAAGCGGGCGGATTTATTATGAATAGATTCTTTGTAGATAATTTGTCTATACTGGAGAGAGTATGGGGGGGGGGTCCCCCAAATTTCACAGCCATATGAGAGTACAGGAAGGATGTATGTTTGGAAGCAGAGATGTCTGAGGGAGGAGTTTTGAGGTTCCGACTAAGAAAAAAGAGTTATTGGGGACACATATATGGAAAGACGTAATCAACATGGAGATTCCAACGGAGGTCGGCAGGAATAATTACACCCAGATATTTATAATTAGAAACTTCGGTGATTAAGGAGTTATTGATAGTGTAAGATGAAATCGAGGGGAGGTCTTTTGCGAGTAATTTTCATAAAAACTGTTTTTGAAGAATTAAGGGATAATTGCCGGAATTCCGACACAATGTTGAAATTATTTTGGAGAGATGGAGTAAAAGTTATTTATGGAGAGATATAAAAGTTTGATAAAAAATCTTTTACAATTACTTGAAACAAAAAAAAAATAACCAAACAAACATGAAGACGTTAATGTCATGAGACATGGTCAATACCAAAGAGGCAAATAAAGGTTTTTAAGACATTTATACGATACCATCTTTGGGGATTAGGAAAGAGAAGAGTCCAAATTATCCAATCTTATTATCTACTTATTACTAGATAGGTTTCATTTCACTCCCTGCGTAGGTTTTATTCGTTAAGTAAATTTTGATGGTTAATCGATTTATTCCCCCGTATAACAAGTGAAAATAATCAATTTTGTGACCGAGGTCATTCAAGGTGTGCTAATGAATGCTAATACTTGTTATGGATCATCCTTCACACACAGAATGCTAATGCTATTCAATTAATATTGCTTAACTATGCCGGATAAATCTTTAAAGGTATGAATAAGGGTACGACTCTCTCCATTGCGTGATTTTATCCAAAGCGTTTAGGTCTGAAAATGACGCCAACGTATTCAATGATTTTTGTCAGCGGAAAAAAAACGTATATAATGTCATATTCAAAACTCATACAAAAATGGAACAAGAAAATAATTGTAGTGGCAATTCAAACACCCGAAATAATTACCGTACGCTACTAAGCATGTATTTTATAAAAGTGATGATCCAATTTTTTTCAATTATTTTCACTGCATTACTTCCTGGACGCCTCGTGGCAAAGGTTGCATAATAAAGTGGAACCGTTCCTGACTTCCCCATTTCCATAATAACTCTCAAGGTTGCTTTATCACGAGGCGACGAAAGCCTTGAATTAGACATGGCGGAAAGAGGCTTTTTTAAAATGATTACTAGAGCTTTCATACTTTAAACTCTGCATAATTTCCATGATGAGACGAACTACAGTCGATGACGCTCATAACGTTCCCCCGCTTAGTACGACGTATTTTCGTAGTCGCAACTCTTAAGCAATTCTCATTAAGATTTCCCGCTTACAATGTTTTTTCATGACGGTTATTCGAAAAACGTTATAAACGGGATCGACTTATATATATAAAATTATCGTGTTGACATATAAGAGTGTGTGTGTCCCGTCTTTGCTGGTGCAACAGCCAGAAAGTAAAACCGAGGACTTGAGAAGCTGAAACCGCACTCGCACAAACTATATTTGAAAAAGTTCGATGAACTATATAGAGGTCGTTTGTCATGTCATACACTGCTCCTGCATTGAATTATTGCGGAGAAATGGCATCTCTCGTGTCGGAAATAGGCGAATACTGGAGATGTGTTTACTCGACGAGCACGCACGGAAATACTGATGTTGTGGTATTCATTCCTGGTGTGACGAATGTCGAGGCAGGAATCCTCTATTGTTTCAATGAGTAACCTGCTGAGCCACACAATGTACGCACGCTTCTTGTCAAAAAAATAAAGTTTTTACATACTTCTTTTTCTTCATCTACAAGCCATTATTGTTGTGGGAGAGTTGCAATATAAAAAAACAAATTCTCTCCCTTTTAATCTTACACATCTGACACGGATGCCTGTTTTAGTTCTGATCAAAGCGAAGCAATATAGGATTTCCCACCATTTGGGAACATTCCGTATATAACGATTAAGTAATGATTGTGTTGTTCGATAAATTACTCATTAAATCGTTTAGTTGATCGAACTTTTCCATACGAGACAAACAATTCCGATAGCTCTTTACGAGACAGGAACAAAGAAAATCCCACGTGGTAGGAAGTTCAATAGCGAGTGTCTGCGGGAGATTTATTCTCTCACGCAAATTCCCTCCATTGATGAACTCGAGTACCTCACACCTAATCGTATCAATCGACTGAAACCTACAGTGATGTGTCGAGTAGATAACGCGCAAAAGCTCACAAGCCCTCGCATGTAATTGCACATGTATACATGCATCGTGAATATACCCCCCTCATGCCGCAATTACTTTTTCAACTCGCCGGAATCGTACCACCACAAAAGAGTGACGTGATTGGGTCAGTTTGCGGGGTATCTGATGTAACAACAACCGGAGTACGTACGGTTGGTGGAACATCATCATCATGATTCCTATGGACTTGGCAAAAGGAAACAAAGGAAAAAAAAGGCAAAAAAAACAAAAAAACAACTTAAATATAAAGGCATTTCCTTTTTTCTTGTAGTGCTTTTTTGAGATTCATCCGCCATTACATCCAAGTACGTACGCATTTTACGAACATGAGTGACCTGCCCCGCCCCCTCTTCGGAAGGATATACATATATATATTTTTTATACACCAACCTGTGCCAAGGTCAAGGCAAAAAATGAGAAAAAAAAACCCATTTCTCAGGTAATATGCATCCTTCTTTACCTTTTGATGCTGCACATGGAAGAATGGGATAGAGAAAAAAGAGCAGACTGCTATGTCTGCCCTTCAGAGAGAGAATCATTTGCAATACGCATCTGCTGTTTCGCGTCTCAGTTTAAAAACTCTTTTAGTTTTGCCCTTATTTTTTGGTTGTGTTTCTCTTCTCATTGTCCACGCCCCGTTTTCGTCTCTGTTCCTTCATTCTGTTTCTTCATTTTTCTCGTCTCTCTCAAGTACTCGTATATAACCTCCAAGTGTTGCATTGTTGATTGAGGAATATATAACTATGTAAAAAAAAAAACCCTTCAAATTAACTTGCACGGCTGAGTGGGTCAGACTCGACGAGAAACATAATAATAATTGTGATGTCTGAAAATGACTGTTATACCGACATCAGAGATATCATGGTGTTACTTACACATCCAGGAAATAATTTCGTATACTTGGCAACGTGAGAGAGATGATGAATGAATCTACCCCGAGTTGTGTTCTTCTCATTTCTACCGGATGGAGGCTTTTTCTTACATGTAGCATGTCTTGTACGCGATTTTTTTATAATCCCTTCAAACTATCGGATATGCAAAAGAATTTCTGCGGGTTTTTTTTTGTTTTTTTTATCATCGCCATTACATTCAAGTACGTACGCATTTTATGATGAAGATGAGTGACCGGCCTCGCCCCCTACCAACGCATTATCCATCTGAATAGAAAATATCATATCTATTGTGTTAATGGATGTGTACGCAGTCTCAGTGGCCATTGGTTCTAGAAGTTTGAATGAAGTTATATCTCTCTGTCGGAAAAACTGGTTATATATGATTTGGTTGGATTTTAATGTTTGTTCGCATTGTGTGCTAAATTTTGTTGCAAAACAGTCTTTGTATAACTTTGATGCATTGGATTAGACCTTCCCCACCAAAACTTGGTGACTAAATAAAGTGATCATATTATTTGCTTTTTCAAAATCGTTGACAAATTAACATTTACACCAAAATCATTTCAAAAAAAAAGTTTGGAAAGGATGATTTCGAAAATTCTGGCAGCCAAGTAATATGAAAACTGTTTGCTATTCTATCCTGTAAAATATGGGACTAGCTCTTTAACCCTATAAAGTTTGGTCACGAAAAACAAAATGTATGATCATCATACAAATAAAGTCATACTCCCATCAATCGGGATTCGTCCTGACTTTTAAACCAGCCAAAAAATTTATGCGATAACTACATGACTTCCATACGGCTAAGATACGTCTGTGAGTTTTTATCTCGTGCTATCTGAGACCAGTCCTCTGCTAACCAGTCAAGTGGTGTGAATACAAACTGGATTCAACAGGAATGCAGTTATTGGCCAGCCAAAAGAAGTATTGAAGATATTTTTTTCTCGACAGAATCAACGAGAGGTAATGAGGCTTAAAGCTTTCTTCTCCCAGACAGTTTTAAACTTCCTTTACGGAAGAAAGCTTTTCAATCTTCACCATTCTCCTTTGAGAATGTGTATACAAGGAGGTATAAAACGTTCAATGTTTATTGGACACACATCTCTCTCTCTCTCTCTCGCTCCAGCCATGCCAGGAAACATCGAAGGGAACAGTCATGCCGGGAAATTCGAGGGAGACAGGCTTGCCGGGAAATTGGAGGCACAGATTCCAGCGAATTCTTAAATATCTGGACTATATCTGGATTTGACCCTCGTCTGTTCTCTGGATTTTAGGATCATTTGTATTTTACAAAATACGTCGAAGATGCTTCGAATTTCTCCCGTTTGCTTTCGCTACCGTAAATCTTGGTAAATTGCGATTGTCGGAAACTAAGCATATTCGTTCTCATAGATTATATGAACTAAATGGAAAAATTAGTAGACTCCGAATTATTTTTGTATTCTTTGATCATGTGTTTAAGATTTGAATAAGAAAGCAGAAAATTAAAGACTTGTACACTGCAAAACATAATTATGGGTCACTCACAAGGGTGGGGACTGACAGGGCCCGAGACGATTCTCATCATTTATTGGTTTTTTTCAAGCTATAAATTCACTACATAGGGCCACACCAATTCCAGCCTAGAGACTCCAATGCCGGATATGGGGGTCATGAACACGATATTTTAATACGAAAGTGACAGCACATCTCTTCAATTTGTGCGCATGCAGAATACAGTATCTGCATTTTGTATTGGGCTGAAGATAATTGTGTTAGTAAAATGCTCAATTTCTATTTATCAAATTCCTGAAAAAACAACGTTTTTCTTACAGTAAAAACTATTATTTTATTCCGATTCGCGTATTTATTCAATATTTAGTATACTGATATCGGTCTTCTGAATTTATCATGCAATCTTTTTGAACCTCGCTTTTCTTGCCCGAAAAGGACCACAAACTCCCATTGAAAAAGGTGACATCCCCAGATTTTTACGGCATGCCGGCTAACGTGGGGGGAATACGTTATCCCGTTTACTTTCCTTACATCCCATAAATCGAAATTATGTCCCTGTGCAGACATGACCGCCAAACATTCGCCACAAATTTTGTTGAGCTGGAATAGTGTACTCGCATGAGAAGTACGGTCCTGAGGAAGGAAGAATGACATTTTTTTATGTGTATATATATACAGGGTGTTCTGTTAATGGACCGACAAGTTGTTACCGGTTGTAAGTAGGCATCAAGAGGAACAAAAATTGCAATGGAACATGGTGTCGTAAACCACGTTGAAAGGATGAAAATCGCGTAAAACGCATGCAGGCTCTGAGTCCACAGGAGACGAAAGATGGATGTCATTTGATCGCTGAATGCGTTCGTGGGTTCGCTCACCATATCTGACGTAAGCAGCGTCGCGAAACGCATTCGCTGGGGTGGGAGGATCACGCGCTGCGGACGGAATCAAAAGCATACCTGGTATCTTTGAGCGCGTTCGGGAATCGTTTTTACGTCGTTGTAGACCGTGCAATGACGTCAGCGACCGCCACTTCTAAAAACTCTTGTAATAACTAATCAAATAAATCTTTTTTGTAGTTATTATTGCACTTTTTGTCGTTCCAGCGTGACGTTGAAACCTGCATGCGTTTTTCGCGATTTTCACCCTCTCAACGTGGTTTGCGACACCATGTTCCATTGCAACTTTTGTTCCACTTGATGTCTACTAACAACCCTCTGAGTTTGACCGTACATTAACATAACACCCTGTATATATAAGGTGCCTTCACGAGGATATCGGTATTTCCAGTAGCTCTATGCAGAAGAAAATATATTGAGAGTTCGTCTTTACGTGGAGCTCACTTCAATAAAATTTAAAGAACACGTATATTTTATCCAAATATCTGAAGTTTTGCCAAACAAATTTTGTCAAAATCAAACAGCCAAGTTTTTAATATATTCATGGGCGTTATGTCTGGAGCGTAACAATGAAGAAATTACTTACGGAAATTGGAACTAGTTCTTTGACCCTATAAAGTTTGGTCACGAACAAGCAAAGGTCAAGTTTAACTTAGTCGATAACTTGACAAGTTCATGTAGAGAGCATGTTCAATGAACTACAACGAATGTGACACGTTGGCTGGTGACAAAAATGAAACGAGATTTTCGTTTATTTTGATTTGCCTAATATGTATCTGCTTACTCAATGTTTAGCGAGTGTAATTACAATATTGGCTTGAAGTATTCATATATAGAAGTTTCATATTGATCTAGGGTTTTCTACTTATGAATCGCTTAACTATTTTGCGATTGGAGAGTTTTCATTAATATTTCGCAAACTTGCTGGGGTAATGATTAGTTAAAGAAATAGTGTATGTCTTGGTTTTGAGTCTTCCCAGCCAGTACTCCAAAAGTATTAATAAACCGGTTCTGTTTATTGGGTATGAATAAAGGAATAATTCTCAGGCTAAATTTACTGAAATATTACTCCATATTGGGTACATCAGAAGACAGTTCTTTGTGTACTATTGCGAACAGGACAAAACTGTTCCAGTTTTCTCGGGAACCTAACATTTAGACAATGTATGAGTCGGATTTATGGTGTGAATACTAATACGTTTTTTGATCCAATTAAGCAGATGAAAGAGTGATGAATTGGTGATACGCCCATAAGGAAAAAGAGAAACAATGGACCATTGCCTTGGTGGAGGCGATCTTCCAACTCCCATAATGTGAATGAAACTATCCTTGATGATCTGAGAAAATCTAGACATTTACATCATCGTCCAAATCCATCAGCCAGTCTTGATCCAAATTAAAATGCGGTATTCTCAACTCATTTTTATTTATTTATTTTTATTTATTTAAAATACAAAGCTACAGGTTTAAAACCCAATTACAGCTTTTAGTAAAAATAAAAATTAGCACAGAATAGAAAATACAACTATATACATGATAAAGTACACAAGACAAATAAAAAGTGACAAAAATTATGCAAAATACAAAAATACTCCACACAAAGATATATACAACGCAATCACAGCAAAAATCTTCTAAATTCGGTAACAGACGAATGAAAAATATCCAGATGTCGGGGAAGCTCATTATAAAATTCGGAAAATCTGTTTACAGCACAGTAATTACCAATATTAGTATTGTATGATTTGACGGCAAATAAGCAATTATATATTGTATTGTGGTACTTAATATTGAAACAGATTTCATTAAGAATGGATATGCAATCAATTTGGTTAGTCAACAGTTTCTTGAAAAAAATAACGAGCAAGTAATCTCTGCGTTTTTGTAAACTAATAACATTGAAACTGTTTCGTAGATGAGTGGCGGATAGAATATTGTTATAAGGACCATGTTTTTTGAAATATAAATACCTTAGAAAATTGTTTTAAATAATTTCAAGATTCATAATATGACGAACGTGAAAATGGGTTCCAGATAATTGAAGCATATTCCAGTTTGGATCTTATAAGCGTATTAAACAGGGATATTAAAGTATTGCTATCGTTGAAATCTCTCGACATTCTTTTAAGCAAGCCAAGTTTTTTATATGACACAGAACAAAGATTTCTAATGTGATCAGCAAAGTTAAAATTGGTACTATAAATCACGCCCAAATCGGTCGCAGAGGTTCTTCTAAGCAATTATTAATGCTATACGTAAAAAAGATAGAATTCTTTTTGTGAGTGAATGAAAGAACAAAGCATTTATCAATATTGAGATTAAGTCTATTAAGTATACACCATTCTTGAAGTAAAGACAACTCATTTTCTAAAACAATAACATACATCAATACAATCAATACTTTTAAAAATCTTCAATCATCAGCAAATAGTAGGCAATTTTTGAAAAGTGACGATAGATCATTGATAAAAATGATAAATAACAATGGGCCTAAGACAGATCCCTGAGGTACACCAGAACTAGCAACAAAACTTTTTCTTAAATTTGATTTATAGGATGCATACAACACTCTATTGGACAAGTAGGAAATGAACCAATTCACTAAGTCAGAGTTAAAACCGATTTTACTAATTTTGCTAATAAGAATTTCATCATCGATATGATCAAAAGCTTTTGAAAAATCAGTATATATGACATCAAGTTGTCGTTTGTTATGTATGGCGTCGATAACACGGAGATTAGTGACAGTACCCTCCAAACATACAGTACCATTACAAAACCATGTTGATTCGTGGAAATACAGGACTTGATCTGACTGAAAATTTTTCTGTGTAATATCGATTCGAAGATTTTAGCGAACGGAGATAAAATAACAAGGGTCTATAATTCTTAATACAAGATTTGTCACCTTTTTTGAAAATGGGAACAACTTTTGCCCTCTTCCACTCAGCAGGAAAAATTTTGGTAGTAATCGATAAATTGAAAATATATAATTAGCAACGGAAAAACAAAATTTATAGCACAAGCTTTAACTATATAAGACGGAACACCATTTTACATCCAAATTTGCATATCACCCGTTATAGTAATATTGTAAGATCACGATAGAGTTGCAATTTTTAGCCACCTTGATTACCCGAAGAAAAAAAATAATCGCATCGCAGTACAATTCAGCATTTCTGAACGAACATTGCATCTGTATGGCTGTTCTCTAAGCTAGGTCGGGGAGTAATCCTTATCTGTACGTGCTTATGCTGACCTCCATCGGCACATACCTCCCCATGCCCCATTCCTTTCTAAGTATGTGATATTAAAATAAAAAATAAACTTATTTTACCATGAGTAGAGAATTCGGTGAATGTTAAAGATGCATTACCTGGAAAACTTCAGCACCTCACCATATGACAATTACTGGTGCATGTGTGGGTTTCCATAAATTAATGAAAAATCATAAAAAAGGCAATGGAGGGCCATTTGCAGATTAGAGACAGGTCTAAATCACACAGAGCTGGTCAGATGGTTGAATATGAATATTTCTATATATAAGTTCTTTATTCTGGCAACGGCTTCTTAATCGCAGATTCGGCATCCAGAAAGTTCAGCCCAGGACAGTGTCCAGAAGAGGCAAAAACCCCGATACTGTATCTTCATTTACGGGCATGAAGCAATAGATCTCCGACCACATTTCAACCGAAGTTTTTTCTTGCTGCTGCAATCGCAAGTGTGTGATATCATCTGATAGTGTGGTTGATCCGTACGCGAAACGACCAGCCATATGAGTACTGCTACAGCCATATGGCCTACTGCTCAGCTCTGGTTACAGAAGGAAGCTTTCGCAATGGGCGCGTCCTCATACCCGCTGAACAGCAGATCAATGTAGGGATTCATCTTTTTCACATATGAATCTGGGTTTATCTTGCAGAGAACCTGAAACCCCCCGCAATCATTAATAAAACATTTGTGGAAGGGATTTATTCGGAGTAGGCAATGTGTGTGTGTGTCTGTGTTAGGGGTGGTATCGATTTTGGTGGACATACAGACCTCCATGTCTTTGCATGAGGAACGTGATCACTAAAGGCTATGGTCTATATAACTCTATATTGTATAGAGATATTATTGATTTTTATGTGTGCTTTTATACGGATATAAAGCTTTTATGCAGTTCGGGATACTATAGCCAGGGAGAGAGATATGTATTACTGCGCCCAATTTTTTTTTCAGATCCTTGCCACACTATTTGAAAATACATTTCCTATATCAAGCGTACTATCGAATTTGTCAATTTCACACATGTGCTAATTTCGGAAATAAAATACCGTAATTATCTAGAAAGAAGTTTTTCATGTCATTTTACACCTTACAATGTATTTGCACATTACACACTAGTAGTGGTGTTTAAAACGGGACAATTTTTGGTGAGGCGCAGCCAGAACGACCCAAAACACCACTAATCACACTTAGGCCAATATTCACAAAAATTCACACGTAACATTTAGAATAATCGCTAATTTTGTGATTTTTCCTTTTTTTTAACGGAAATCGATGTAGCATATTCTATGGCCTAGCAGACACGTGCTTAGCGGCACCAAACTCCGGTTCGACAACCTTCAGGGAATCGTTAGAATAGTCGTTTGAAAGAGCGGTTTTAGATCAGCGTACGGTCAAGAATCAAATCAAATGATCAAACACAATGTATATTTCATAAGTTCTTGAATGAGTGTTTGAAGCGGGGAAGAAACCATTTCGAACCGATCGATCCAGCAACACTTCCAATGAGCAAATGTCAATCGACTTTGCAGCTTTGAAATGCGGGAAAATGATCACGATTGATGAAAACTAACGTGTATGAATACAAGACCTCTCGCGTGTCCTCATTAAAAATCATCAGAGGAGGGTAAAAGGAACAAAAAAAAAAAAAGAGTTCATTCCGGAGACCTGCTGTTGTATAATAGTAACACCTACATCACGAAATGATGGTTCATTATCGTGACACAACAACCAAACCGGAGACGCGCGTGTCATTTAAAGTAAAAATAAAAATAAAATAAATAATAACCGACATATTTAACACTATTCAGTTTTTTCTTCTCCTAATATTTGCTGTCTCACGACTTCGTTATATACAGTGACTTCTTCCGACCTCCTTAATTATATTGCTATAGCTGTCTTGTGGAGCGAACTGCGTGTGGTAATAGCTCGTCGCCGTCTGGAATTTTGTGCAAGATAAAAATAATAATAATAATAAAAACACACGTTATTTAAATCATTTTCGTACATTCACATAATCAAATGAATTTCAGCAATTTTTCTTTCATTCCAGGTAAATTTGATTACGTACAATCATGATACTTTGTTTTCTCTGGACATGAATCTAAGACAAATTCTCAGACGTGTGGAATTACAACAATGGATTCAATTTAAACAACAAAAAAAGGGGGAAGATCAGATCCTTCGCATTTGACCTGCCGCAACAGCAATAGAACACGTCGGTCAATGGCCATGGCCGACCTAGACCAATACAGAGTAAAACAAATCTAGCTATATAGTACTTAGGTCGTTCCACATCAGATGAAACATTGAAAAGAGAGCACCAGAAGGAAGGAAAAAAAACAACAACAAAATAACTAACCAACTAAACACGAGTGTTACAACGAATCTTTCGTGATGATTTATATGAGCATGCTCACGACCACTACAGAGGAAATATAGCAAAAAAAAAAATACATTAAATTCTTCTTTTTGGATGATTTTGATTGTTAAATGTCGAGAAATTCAAATCCATCAGTTATCGTTTTTAATGGGAAAAAAAACGACTATTTCAGAAGAAAAAATTGTCTAGTTATTTTTGGATCACCCTAATTAGCCAGTCTCTTTTTGTACGTTATCTAATACCTAACAGAAAATTTTAACCAAAAAGACTACACCACTCGGTGTAATCAGGCATAAGGATTCCAAAATGAATAATACGTTTAGTTGAACATAACAATGAAATTAAACTATGTATGTGTTATACTGCCAAAGCCCGAAATCGGGCAGCGAACTGGCCGGCCCAGTTGACCTGGCCAATGTCCAAATTTCGGGCTTTAGCGGGGATTTGGCCGGCTCCTATATATCGTAAGATATCGATATTCCAATTGAATTGCCATAGCTAACCATAATTATAAATGGCCATAATTAGCACAAAAAATACGCCAACGTGGCGATAAACCCGAATCATAGGGATTGATACATAGAAGCCGGCCAAAACCTGGCGAAAGCCCGAAATTCGGACATTGGACGGGTCAACTGGAACTGGCCGATTTCCGGCTTTAACAGTAGCATATTCATCAGGGCCAGGGGTATTTGGTGTTTCCTCAAGATCAGATTTTTCATGAGCCCCTCTATAGTAGATTTATAGCGTGAAAAAATAAAAATGATAAGAATCATTTGAATCAAAAAACAAAATGATAAGGTAGGGCTAAAGCCCTGTCAGCCTCCACCTTTGGGGGGGGGGGGGAGGTCATGATCGGTGGACACAACTTCCGGCCAGAGGCATATTTACAGTAATCTTAGTGGGCTTTATTCCAGGGCAGCAAGTTGGGGAAGGCAAATTTGAGGAATGTGTGGCCAAGGAAATGAGAGTAGAATAGAAAGAAAGGTGGCAAAACTTGAATGTCCACAGGCAGTAAAACCATGAATCCACATCTGCTTCCGACCCGCGAAAGATGTTCCGGAAGAAAACACACAACACGATATATAGCTGGGTTGGCCATATTTCCGTGAGAGAAATTCCGTTAAAATGCGGCACATTGCTAAATGTCAACACAGTTGCCATTTACCACTGTAAAATTGCGAATCATGACACCAACTGCGAATCATGACGGATTAAAATGTAATTTATGAAAAATCTTTGAGTTTGACAGATATATGAGATGAATATTCGTATGACTATAATTAATTTTTATAATTATAACGTAGTTGTCATGATATAGTTTATAAAGTTATGGAGAGAAATATCTTAATCCTTGATTTCTCAGTAAAGCTTCGTTGAAAATACTGGAAGAAAAGAGACATTTTTTTTTATAAAGAAATTTGAGATGGCCGAAATTACGGGAAATGTACCTTAAAATACGGGGGTCTTTTACGGTCACCTACATACATATTTCTGGCACACAAGCGGTAGTAATAACCCTCATCTCGGTATTTCTCAAAGTGTGCATCGTGGCTCCTAGGAGTTTCGCTAATCTTTAACAGGGGTGTCGTGGTGAGTTGTCGATATAGACGAGTACTATTCGGTGCCTTTTGTGGATTTTTTTCCGGACTATTCCAGGGAATCATGCATAAACGATGGTAAGGGTAGGAAGCCATGCGTGGAAAAAATTTGTGAACCACTGCCATATCTGGCCCGTCGGTTGGAAAGGTTGTGCACTCCTATAGTCCGTTTCAGGTTAACTTTGCAGTGCAGAGAAAGGTAGAGAGTGTATTCCTTCGCCACAAAATATAGTTCCCATATATCGGATGCTTACGATGATCATTTATGCAGAATATTTCAATTTTTTGAATGATTGAAGAAAATACTGAAAAAATATTGTTCTGAATCGATCTTTATTCGTTTAAGAATTTTAAATTAGAAAAAAAAATGGTCACCATTATACGTGAAAAGATTTTTCTCAGTGAGAATAAGCTATACCTTACCGCGACCGCGCATCGATACATTGGTTGAAAGGCTTTCGTTGTCATAGCAACGTGTGATGCGGTTCCCTCGTAGCTTCCCTTCCACTGCAAAGTTAACCTGAAACGAACTATAGAATACATAAAAGAGAAATAGAGTAAGAAATAGAGTAAATAGAGAAACACGTGACTGTTACTCCGTAGAAAGCTGGAGTTTTCACACATGGCCTTTTGGTCCCTGCGAAAGAGGCCTCTGTAATGTGATCGTCTCATGTTTCAGAATGCACCGAGCTTCTTTCACGTGACCAGAACTTTCTTATGTTGAGCCAATAGGCAGGGCCGTCTTAAGAGCATCATGGGCCCCCGGGCCAAGTGGTTTTTCTGAGGCCCTACCAGGTGAATTCTAGAAAATTTCAACCGAATCTCATTTTTGTGAGGCCCCTCTTCTCTTGAGGCCCCCGGGCCGTGCCCGGGTGGGCCCATGCGTTAAGACGGCACTGCCAATAGGGTAGTGAAAGCTCTACAAGACTTGCACACAATGTTCTCTCACACCAAACAGTTTTAAGTTAACCCATTTTCATTAATCTAATCTTCTTCCACGTCCTTTTCACAACACGTAAAGACTATCCCAAACATCTGCTGATAATATATCAATATAACCTTAAAAATTGTCTATAGAAACCTCTGAATTGGTTTGAACTCCTACGCATAAACTGGTACAAGTTCTATTTAATGAACCACCATGGAAAAAATAACCAAAATAGTGTATCGAGTCAGGTTTCAAATATTTGATATCGATACTGATTACCAGTAAAGTATCAATTTTAGCTTTGACTAAAATTTGTCTGTATATTTGCTTGATTTTTTGTACTTTTTAGATGGGAAAACGAGATTATAGTGATCAAGGGCTTGATTCGAATCTAATTTCGATCCATAGACAACAGAAATAAAAGAAAAAGGGGGGTAGAAGAAAGGAAATACACGCTGTTGTATAGGGGAAAGGTTTTTATTCAAGATCAATGGATCGTTAACCTCGAAACTGGTTTCTGGAATTTAAATCGAGGAGCCAAATAACTGATGCGAAACGGTTTTCTTTCTTATTTATTTCTTCCCTCCTCATCCATGATGACTCTTTATTTTCTTGGGCCGAAAACTCTGGTCCAGACTAATCAAAATGCCACGTTTTGTATAAACTGCCATGTATCATAATTTTTTTTTTCTTCGGAAAATCCATTTTTTACTGTCTCCATTACTCAACTAAATGAATTTATTCGAGCATAAAGGGAAAATTCCATAGAGACATGAAATCATGGAGAGAGAATGAGAGAATCTTGAAGCAAACATTACCAAACGATACGTTTTAGCAGTATAGAGTTGTGGCTATGAGATTTACCTGGTGTGTCGCGAACGAAAAAAAAAAAAGAAAGGTTTCGCAATCCTGAGCTCGAAGTCCGTTCAAAATCACCAATATTTATCAATCAATAAGCAACGCCAAATCCATACAATAAATATTTTCTTTGTTTCGCTTGCCCCAACGCTAAAATTCAGAATCACCAAAAACAGAGTTATCAGATCAACTCATGACATCCGGGTACATATAGCTGACGATATGATATAAAAACAAGAATCAGTCATTTAGTTAACCATGGTCAACTTTTGGACCCACAGGTTGGTCAAATTACTTTTATCAAAGCAAAACAGCGCCAAAAGATTTCCAATTTGGAATCAAGAACTAGACGTATAGTCAGCCGGGATATAATAAATACACGTTCCTTCCTCTCAGGTTTTTGATTTGTGTTGTTCAACGTTCGTGTTATTTTGCGATACAATCCAGTTTTTCCTCATTTGAAATCAATCGATTACATCAGCCATGGCCCACACATAATAGAGCTGGGATCTTTTGCGGGCCAGACTTTCACGGGCCCCTTTATAGTGAATTTATAGCGTGAAAAAAATATGAGAATTGTCCTGGGCAACAGGGATCCCCACCCTTGGGAGGGGGGAGCATGACATCACCCTTCTTCTATTGCGAGATTTATTGGCACGGGGTTCATTGAAGTAGTCAAAGGTGCTCGATGATGGAATTCGATTTCGTATTCGCGAGTTATTGATCAACAATTGTGAACTCTTAAAGCAGCTTTCAAGAATTAGCACACTGCTCTGCTTCATGTAGGAGTCGCCTAATGGGAACTCTTCCGATGATCAGTGATCATGACTCAAAAAGGTTCAAGGCCCCTGATGCATATATTAATTTTAAAAAACGGAATCTTTTCATAAAGGTGGAAATACTTTTAAAGATACAGACTGTCTGGTAACCCTACCAAGAGCGTTTACAACAAGAATATCACCGGTAGTCACATATTGATTCGGAACATTCAGCCGAAAAAAGTAATGATGATCTTTTAAAGTGAGTATATCTAACAAAGAATTTTGTAACGAGGGCTATAGAATATACGAGAATCTGCTCAAAACAAATAGCTACAGTTGGAATGAGGGTACTTTATATTTAAACATTACGAACGTAGAGAAATTATTTGTGTTAACAATATTGAAATGTATTTTAAATCGATCTCAATAAATGAACAGAAAACAGCTTTATGCATCTGTCGAATCAGCATGTGATCCGTAAAAAAAACAAAACGAATAACCAACATATTATAAACGGGCCTTACGAAACAAGGAAATCCTGCAGAGTTGGCTGCTACGCAAGAATGAAAAAAAAGTACCAATGGCTAGACAAAAAATTAAGTTTGCACTGAAATACGGGAGGAGAAAAAATCAATGTCTTCGTCTGGTTGTAATCGAGGCTGTCTGGCTACTCTGGAAAAGAAAATGGGCGCTCAAAGGAATATATTGATCGTCCTAACATCAATGAAAAAATAATATTTACTCCCATCACGGAATCGTTCACGGAACGAGAGATTCAAACAAGATATAGCTGTTAAACTTACACTTTAAAAGAGGTACTTAAACTTCACGGAACGCTAACTGTATGTATGTGACACCGAAATGAGTATTGTATTATAACAACGTATTACGAACTAATGCATGTCAGATGAGCTGGTGTGTTATATTCTGGAGTCAATGCCCAAAATATAAGATAAACGGAACCCGTTGCTATGAAAAATTTAAATTTTGTTTCATGTTAATTTTTTAATAGTTAACAAAGACTTCTCTCTCTATACATATTTTGCAACATTCATACAGTTTCTTAAACTCGTCAGAGTTTTTTCGAAAAGCTGCTGCATAATCAAAGAGAAATGTGCTGGAGCATCGTCAGGTTGCAGAAACCCATCTCCCATTCGATACAGCTTCGGCCTCACCATGTACATTCTTTATAACAGGCTCCTCAAATCTTTTAAGATAGAATAAACACTCCTCATACTTATGTTCAATTCCTCTAATATCAATTGAACAGTCTATCGAAAATTACGGGACAGCACTGTAAGCACTTGTTCAATGTTTACATCATTTGTGCTGGTAGACGAACACGAATCTCTTACATCGTTTTCAAGAGATTCACTGCCATTCTTAAACTTTGTATTTCATTCACGACTTTTAGCAATTTTCTACTTGTAAATTCTTGTACGGCTCCAGCAATTTGAACCACATATCTTCATATAATTCCGTATGTTTTCATGTCACTTTTTTCAAAAGAGCGTAATTTCAATTCTTTGTTCTATCACGTCAATTCTGACAATATGGTTACGCACCTTTTTATATCTACTGTAAGTTAATGCCTGGCTCGCAATACTTGAAAAAAAGTCTCTCATTCGATATTCATACATGCTAATTTCACTCGTAAACAGCAAATGACTACAGCAGTACATTCAAGAAAAAATCAGTCCCGAACTATTCGAATGCACTGCATGATATAAGATCATAACCCCCAGATACATCTTGATAAGCACTTAATTGATTGTGGACCAAACTTTTTTATACAAACCAGCGAGAAAGAAAAACTTACTTTTTTGAATACGTATCATTAATGAATCTCATTTAATGGCTTTAAATTTTAATTCTTTTTAGATCAAACTTTTTGATTGCCTAAATACAATTAAAAATAGAACTGTTTTAATAAGGAATTTGATGGCCGCAGAGAAAAACGACGGTCATTTTTACAACAAAGAAAAAATATTTATATATAAAGCATTTGTTATTTTTCTTTCGGAACTACTAAAAAAACATGTAATTCATAGCTTTCCTAACTTTGTATATTATTATTTATCTAAGATTTACACACATATCAAAAGTAAAATAATAATAATAAAACTGGCGGTAAAATTGCAAATAACAGCAAAAAAATGGTCACGTGGGTGTGGGTCGTTTTTTTGTTTATTTATTTGTTTGATATTTGTCTGTACCAGTACAAGCCAACCGAGAGCAAAGAAAAAAATGACTCAAACTCGCTCGACAGACATAGAAGATAATAAAAAATATATAAAAAATAATAATAAACTCTATTGACCCTCCTCTCACTCCCTCTCAACTCTGTATGATGTTAACGAATACCTTCTTTTTTGTACGTTATCTAATACGCCGGTTAGCCAACCGACCGCAGTAAGAAAAAAGAAACCCAATAATAAAAAATAAAACACAAAAACAACATAAAGAATAGCGGGAAAAAATGAAATAAAGACCGGAAATGGCGACGTAGTATGACGTGTAACGCGTTGATTGGCAGAATCGTAAAAGAACGCCGGCTATTGGCTCCTCCTTCCGGGACCGGCATTTTTATTCCTTTGCTTCAGTTGTATTACACATACGTATTATTTTATTTGTTTGTTTATTTCATTTTTGCACTCGGCGGGAAAAACTCTGGCGTATATAAACCGGCGTTTGCCGCAATTCCGACGTATTCTTGTGCACGTTATCGTAGGCGTACGAACACGTTGTTTCACTCATTCTTTATTCGGTGCCTTTTTTTTGTTATTCATTAACAAGTATAATGGCTGATGTTGAAAAATCTCCATGCTGCGGTAAGCTTCATTTTATTCATTATTATTAATATTTAATTTAACGATTACATTTTTGCTATTATTACTCTCAAATTATTTTAGTTTCGTTTAGTGATGGGAGGTAAGTAATATTTATGGTTTTTTCCCTTGTACGCAGCAATGAAGGAAGCTACTTATTAATATTATACTTGATAATTTTTTTGTCTCTCGTGACAATGATTCAAAAGCTGCTCCATTTTTCTTTACTCTGTCCAGGATTTCCTGTCCTGAAATGAGAACATGAGATTGTTATTATTATATTGTTTTTTTTTTCTTTAGTACCATCCCTCCACATCATAATAACAGTGGTTTCCCGCCATTCTTTTTTTTTCTTTCTTTATTATTTTTTTTTATCTGGTTTATCCTTCCATCAACAACTGAACTCGTGAGTTTTCCCAGAAGAGCGTGGGAAGATAAAGGAATGACTCATTCGCTTGCTGTTATAAAAGTAATAGAGAACAGAGGGTCGCGTATTTTCTTTCGTGCCATGCTGGAATGCGGGATCAATAGTAGTGTAGAGGCGGAACATTCCATGAATAGTTTTTATTTTCTTTTTGTTTTTTACTTTCCATTCTTTCATTTTGATTCGCTCTGATAATAATACGTGGAATAAAATAATGATAATAAAAGCTGCAATCTAGTTACAAGACGCAAACTTTACAAATTTGAAGCCCTGATATAGAGTTTATTTGAAGGAATTTATTTACTCCTTTTTTGTTTCGAAAGAAAGTTCGTCCTCACTATTATTTTCCATTTATAATCTTATTACTCAAAGTTTACAAACGTTACGTGAGCATTCGAAGAGAAGAAATCACCCAAAATGATTAATATTTACACCAAAATAACTTCGTAGAATATTATTTTTTTGAAGAGAGAGACACCTATCCTTAAAATGAAAATTATCGTATAATGGGAGTGTACATATCTATATGTAACCTTTCTAAAAGGTTTTTAAAAACACGTTTGAACATTAAGAACATTTTAACTATCTTATCAAATTAAATCTTTACATCAAACGCACGTTGATTCATAAACTTATTGAGAAAATAAAATTTTTGATTCAACGTGCGTTTGATGTAAAGATTCAATTTTAGAAGATAATTAAAGTGTTTTTAATTGTATCAAACGTGCTTTTAAGAACCTGTTGAAGAGCGTGCAGAGTATTTATATATAAAGAAGTCAGTTTTCGTCGAGAACATAAGTTATTTGTTGTGCGATTTATTTTTATTGATTTTTAATAAGAATAAAATGTGTTAATAGTTTAATTTTCGTTAATTTTAGACTATACAATAGCATTACTGAAATGTTAAAATTGTAGGAAATGGTGTCTGTAGAATTTTAGTGAAAACAATGTATTCACATTATAGTTTATTTCAAGGAATCTGTAATTTGACGTGTTTCGAATGCAATCCACTGACATTTTCATTAAAATTTTTGCATCTGAAAGTGAATGAATTATGTCAAGAACAGTCTCCTGCATTTGCAAACTTCTTCTATTTGTTTAGAACAGTGATTCCCAACATGGGCGTTAACGCCTCCTTTGGAGCGATAGAATGTTCTGGGGGGCTGTAGAAGATACGAGTAGCTTCATAGGATTCTATAGGTTAAATTGCGTTGGGGGGGGGGGGGAATGGGACAAAAAGGTTGGGAACTATGGTTTAGACGGATATTTAATTTTAAGTTGATTTCTTTTCATCTCTATTCCATCGCTGTTACCTTCTTCTCAAATAACCATCCCGAATCACATTAATCCATTTAAGAATTGATTGATTTGTTCAAATTTTCACATATAGACTTTTTTTTCCTCTTCAAAAGGTACTTTTTCATTCACCTCGTTAGGCAATTTGCCTGTTGTGACTTTAAAGCAGGGTTGTATAACCTTTTGAGCCTGCAGACCAGATATGCAAGGTGACTGCCGCTCATGCACCACAAACCGGCGCACTTATCGTATTATGTGCATTGAAGTTTTCAGAAACCCCCTTTGTGGATCGCATTGTGGGCACCGTTGCCTTATAGTTTATATTTTTATTTTCGTTTCCGGACCAATACTTGACAAGAGTTCAATAAAATAACCATTTTCTATAATCAATCGTCAATAAACTGTTTACTGCAATGCCGAAACTTTTTTTGGCAACCGTTTTTCATTGCTTTTTCTGCTGGAATTGAAATTTTATCAGATAAAATTGGGCATTTTCTAAGAGTCAATGGGAAATGAGAAAAATTGATGTACTCCAGAAAGGTTTTCACAAGCATGTAAGTATGAAAGGGTTTAAGAAATGGCATGGACAATTTAGGTCTAAGTGAGACTGGGAGGGGGGGATTCTATTCCATGTGTTACTTACATATTTTTGTGTTTTGTGAAAAGTACCAGTAGTGATTTCATTATATAGAGACATAAATTTCTAAGTAAATTGACGAAATGTGAGCGCTCCTGTAGAAATTTCGTTGTATAGAAAAGTTCGTTAAATTGAAATTCACTATATGGAAACTCACTCCAGAAACATACAGAGAGAGAGAGATCAGATCTTTTAACTAGGATGCGTTAAATTAAATAACTTTTTATACTCTCCCGAAAAAAAAAGAATTGACATTCGTGACATTATTTTTAATAAGTTAGCATCAGCAGCTCATTATAGATAATATTTCGTGCCTTTTTAAAAAACTCATTAAATTAGAATTGTGAAAATGGCATTTTAATAATGATCGAAAAGTTTTTTTTTTTTTTGTTTAAAGCTCCCCACTTTCTCGATAATGCCCAATAAATACATTAATAAATGTTTAAAACTTCACGTTTTTATCGTTAAAGATGCCTTTTTGTAAAGAAGTCAGTTCATAGGTCAACTCGCAATAATGATTATAAGCATTTATGAATCAGCATGATCACACACTGAATATCACGCTTGTCTTTATTTTTACTGAGTAACGTTACTCAAGGAAGTCGTTACTTAAATTTATTCGGGGCACGTTTTCATTGATCCTAGTTTTGTTGTTTCTCGTTTTGTTTTTATCTCTTTAAACTTTTTTTCATACCGGAGACGTTATTACTTGATGATTATTTGATTGCCCGAAGGCGCTTGAAAAGAGCGAACTTGAAAATGCAGCACGCGTCATGCCATCTTGAGGAGAAACAGGCCTTATAGCTACTGATCAGTTTTGTTACTCATGTATTTTTGAATATACTGTAGTAAAAAACGCGGTTTTATGCGTTGCTCGAGTAGAAGCCATTATAAGCATCATCAGTTTTAGAAATGATCCTCAAAATCAAATTTCTTCTAATTCATTGTTATTCTCAATTACTTTTATACCATTGGAATTGTTGTGCCCCTCAATTATTTTTTTATTTTTTCTATTGTATTTTCGTATGTGTATCATAGGCGGATACAGACATGAAAGGCTGGGGTGATATTGGCATATGATGATGCCAATTCATATATATGCATATACAGTAGATAATTCGGTTCCGTCATTGACGCTGACGGCATTGCCCCCCCCCCCTCCGTATCTCCGCCCATGATGTGTATATGTCGAAAAATTTCGGTTGTCTTGTAAATATTTGTACTGGCTTAGGAGTGTAATTATCTTCTTGTCATCTACTTATTAATTGATAGGCACGATGTGCAAATCAATAATGTTTCATTTTCAGTTACTATTAATGGTACTATACGATACAAGCCAAAGAGAAAGTAAAACAAAAAGTATATTGTAATCGATCGATTGTGTCGAGTCGATTTGTGATTTTATTCGTGTTTCTCCGTGAATAACGCCGAACAGAGTTGGTTTAATACCACGGATTCCTGCTGAGAAAGTGATTGCGAGCTTCCATCTCCATCAGCTGTGAACAATGGATTTCTCACGCTTTGAAACTAATCGATTCCTACATATATGTAGAACATTTCCATAATGCTTTCGAGGTTTTTCCGATAGGACAAAATCAAAAATCTTTGATATTAAGGCTATAAGTATCATTTTAAGCAAAAAAAGTGGAAAATATAACATTTCGAATACTTAAATCTCTCAGAAATATATTTAAATTAGTTGCGCCCATATTTAAGCTATTTCTTTTTCGATTTTCCAGTTGTTAATATTAATTTTGGTAGTAACGTAAGTCTACATAGAGTTCTATGTATTAAAATTAATCTAAGGCAGACAATATATTACCAACTTTTCCTTAGATTCATTTATTAAATATGTTATCTGGTTGATTGAATAATTTGAAAATATTCCCTCTCGCACGTATTTTCTTAAAATTTATTCCATGAAATTAATTTTGATTTGTGAGACTGTACAATAGCCATAATGTTTTTATAAAATCATCAGGGAATACGATTCGTTTGGATGATACAGTCGCCCTGCCTATAGCGATCTTATTTCATCGAGAAAGATGTGGGGCATTAAGATCAATGCAAGACATCACTAAGCATCGCCTAAATAATCATCAATAGCTGGCTAAATCTGTCAAATAAGCGAATTATAGAAAAATTGCTAGCCAGTGGGAAGGAAATATGCTAAATTACATTCGAATTAAAACTTTTCATAGAAAAATCACGGAGCAAATCTGCGGTGAATTAAAATCTAATAAAAAAAGTTAAGTGTGTGTGTCTTTATGTAATACAAAGTTATGAAAATTATCGATACATTGGAATTCGTCGAAAAAGAACGCGATATCTTTATCGAAATGTCGGGATGGCCAGAAAATAAGAAAAATATGGAAAAGTCCCATAAAAGACGGATCATGTACGTAATCATTTTATCGATAAGCCATCATGAAAATGAAGTGCTATTCAGCAGGAATCATTTTAATGTACAGTATGCATATACCATTATCACATGATCCCCCAGCGACTGAAAAATTGATCATTTAGCAAATATTACCATGAAAAATTCATTTTTAAAAAATTTTAAACAATTACACACACTTAATCTATATTTCACCACGAAATAGTTATCATTTTATTAAAAAAAATTATGTAATGATATCAATACTTATGAAAAGAATAATGCAAAAAATATCGCCCTATATCAATACTTATATCATTTCTTTTCTATAGCTGATCCCAAGGATTGCTGCAAGGATGAGAAATGCTGCGATTCAGGTAAAGGCCAATGCCATGCCGAAGGCCAGACATGTAAGGGTGATTCCGCAACCAAATCCCCTGGTTGCAAATGCGGTGACTCCTGCAAATGTCCAGAAGGAAAATGTGGATGCTAGCACTTCAATCCGCAATCTGCAAGCTGAGCTATGCAGGACTGTACTATAGGGGGAAAAACAAGGTTTAATTTTCTTTTATTCACGGATGCTTTGCTTCACAAACGAAACCAGCATGAAGTGGTTGTTAAATCAAGCATATGAAAGATTATATTTGACGCAATAATACTGATATATATTTTGGTTTTCTTACGAAATAATTTTCTCTTTTGAAAAATTACAGCAATTTTCACATTTTATTTCACTAGATGAAGCACTCTACGTCAAAAATAGTCTACTTTATTGTTCACGCATAAAAATATTGCTTTGCTTGGAATTCATTTTTGAAAAATTATAATACATTATATCTATCCGAAAACTATGTCATGAGCTTGGAATATGACAAAAAATATGCTTGTAAGAATGATTTGGATTAAAGTCATTGTCGATGATTAAAAGATGGTTCTTAAGGATTTAAAGTTTATTTGGCTCAATTTCTTTTGTTGTCTCGCATTTATTCTAGTTTTACTTCATTGAAGTCTGAATTCATCCTTAATTTAAGTGTGGAGAATTATATACAAGGTGTATATAGCAGTGTTCACCAATTCACATCTAGATGCGTTTCACGCATCAAAATTCCCTTTTATTCCCCCAAATTTTGTTGAGGAGTGAAAATACTCCCTCAAATTTCAGGTAACTTTTTTAGTGTTATATTTATCAGTTTTTCATATAAAAAAATATTCTTCTTTTTACAAAAATACCCCTTGCAATTTTGGAGAGGAGTGAAATTACTCGTCCGAATTATTTTTTTCGGATAACACTGAAGGTAGTAAGAAAAGTGGCTAAAACACATTTCACTGGTAAACCGTTGATATCATAGTGGCGTGCTTCGAGTTAGAAAAAGTACCCAAACAACGTGTAGACCTCAGATACGTCATTCATATTGCAAGGGGTTTTGTATAGTTATTGAAATAAAAATGTTAACTTTTTATACGGACACCTGTCCTCAAAACCCACTTACAAAGTTGCTGCCCCGTCTTTCTCGGGGCCAACAAAAAAAAGTCCACGTTTCAATATTGCAATAGTGCGACATTTGCCGAGATATTTGAATTAAAAATTGGAGAAAAGTTGGGAAAAGTAGCAGATAACTATCAGAGTTTTGTACGCCTTAGGTGAGGCAAGACAACAACTTTCTAATTGAGTTTTTGAGCACAGGGTGTCTGTATAAAAAGTTATTTTTTTTTATATTCTAATAACTATGCAAACCCTTGCAATAGGAATGGCGTATCTCAGACCTACACGTTATTTGGATAGTTTTTCTAATTGGATATATGCTTTTAGGATCAACAGTTTGCCAGTAAAATTCGGTTTAGCCACTTTCCTTACTAACCTTTATATTCTTGAAATAACATCACAATCTGAAAATCTACTCTCATATAGAATAAATACCATAAAAGTAGTAAAATAACTAATACAGTAACACCGCTTTTAATGGTCACCCCTGTTTTAAGGCCAAATAATAATTTTCCCTTGTATATTAAAAGTATGCATTTCAAACCTCTGATTAACGGTTTTTCCTCAAAAAAGAAAGGTTTACTGTAAATAGTAAAAATATACTTAATGATATTTCAGTGAAGTGTTCCCTGCAATACTATAAAACACTGCTCCTCAACCCCCCCCCCCCTTTGTGGTATTAGGATATTCCAATAGGGCCACATGGATGAAAATCAAATAGAAGGGGAGCTATAACAGTTGGCTACAGGAAGTTATGAAGAAATAAAGCTTTCAAGAGAGAGAGAGTGAAATATGGTTGGAAAAATTGTTACTAATTTCAGAATTCTGCAAAACTGACCATAAAACCCAGGGCTATCTTAACGCATGTGGCTCATCTAGGCACAGTCTAAGAGGGCGTCATGTCCATATGGGGATTACATGGTGAAATCTGGTGCTATGCTTTTCGAGAGTAAGTATGTCTTTGTTGATATGTAAGCTGTTACTTCCAGCTTAGTACAGGCACCTGAGTATATTTTACCCGAGGACCCCTGTTGTTAAGATGATCGTGTATAGACTACCCACTAGGAAAGGGAAGTTCACTGAACTCCAGCCCAGAGGTTCGGCCCGCGGGGGGAGGGGGGGGGGTTCGTCTTAAAAAAGAAACAATTGAAATTCATAATACTATATGTTCACTCAAAGAAAAAAAATTGAAATTTAGGAAATGAAGCAAGACATCTTAGTTGTTGAAATGTACAGAGGAAAATCAGTCGTTTTTTTGCAACTTCGTCATTGTTGCCAAAGAACATTAAATCCTCACAAAACAAACATAACGTGGTTAAAGAAACTTTAAATATTTGTTATAAGCATAAAAAAGGGAATTGCTGATATATATGCAGGCTTTTTTTAAGGTTTCATTCTTTGATCTTGGTTGGAAACAGAGGCGTACGCAGGGAGAGGGACATAAGGGACTCGTGCTCCCTCCCAAGACAATAAAAAATATTTTTCAATACATTTATTAAAAAAATTAAAATAATCAAAAGAAAATACCCTTATATGCTATTATAATCAGTTTCTGTTAACTTAAAATGGTTTCTGTGAAGACACATTAATTTCTCTGGAAAAATACTTTGTGCCCCACCCCCAAACTTTATGTGCTTCCTGCAAAGGTCGATCAGCGTACTCCCCAGGTTGGGACGGGGCTGAATGAACTGGACATATTGCTCAGGGCTGCACATTTGGTAGAAGTGGGTGATGAAAAAAATTAGACTAGAATGGGAGTAGGGCGGGAAAATTTATGTAGTGCACAGGTGGAAAATCCATTTCGTGGGTGGAAACAAGGCTGTGTCCATTCGAATACAGGCCTGAAGATTTATTCAATCTTTATGATCTGTGCCGGAACCTGAAGCTCAAGGCATTTGTGTGTTCCTTTCAAAAAAAAATTCATGAATGTACAATAAACAGCTCACCCCATTCCTCTATATGCCCTTGAATCCCTTATACGGAATGCCTGACTGTGCACAGTCTTTGGACTGCACTCATAGTGGAGCGAAGAGTGCGAGTTGCAAGAATTGCGACCAGGAAGAAAAAATGCATAGGGTGGAGGAAGAGATGCCCGCACATAGAAAAGGAGGAGGATAGAGAAAATGACCGGAGGGGTTCTGAAATGGGTAAGGGTGTGATGATGATGATGATGATCCCTCCACAGCAGAGGGAAAGAAAAAAAAAAGGGGAGAAACACGGAGCAATCAGCAGGTCGAGGTGAAAAGAAACAGGTTTATTCAAGTCGCGCACCTCGATGAGCGACCTTCTTCTCCCCTTCACCTCGCTTCTCGAAGTATGTGCAATGTAGAACAAAACAATACAATAGTTTTCGTCTCTAGTCTCTATTATACACTCCCGTACCTCTTAGGTCTTAGGCTCCCTCAATGTTTCCTTCTTGGCACCATGGACTCTCACACATCCATTATTAAGGCCATAGTTTCCCACTGGGCCCCTCTATGTAACAGCAGCTCGAGACAAAACCTCCCTCTACGCTATTTTCACCCAGCCCAACCAAAGCCTCCTAGATACCACTAGTCTATCTAAACCAGGGTCGTCTTAAAAGCATCATTGGGCACCGGGGAAATAGATTTTTCTGAACTCCCCCCCCCCCATCTGACTAGAAATGCGTGCCTACCAATTCAGATGCTTAATCTCGAAAATCTTAACCAGATCTCATTATCAGGAGGCCCTGGGCCGTGCCGGGTGGGCCCATGCATTAAGACGGCGCTGATCTAGGCACGGCCATTCCGTCGCTCCCACCCTCATGTGGGAACCGTGGTTGCAGCTCTGATCTGCAAAATTGGATGGAGTACTGCAATTACATCATGGACGGAGACACGGGGGAGGGGATGGATCCCAGCGTGAATGCCGTGGAGCCCACAGATCTAATGTATATGCATTGTATGAATTAGCATCACGCCCTCTCCCCCCCCCCCCCAGCCATCATCATCATGTCCCAACAGATTTTCAAGTCAATCCCGCCTATGAATCACAATGTTCTATTATAGAAGTGATACATCGTTTTTCTATGAAAATTTAAAAACAAAGGAAACTCTAGAAGCGTAGATGTAGAACAAAGAATTTGTAGCGCCATCTATCTTTCAAACACAATAACACTAAATGCACTTTATCTTACTTATGCACTCGAAATCACCAGAAAATCTACACGACATTTATTCCTAATTTGGAAATTCCAATGTTCCTGATTCTTAATATTTTTAGGCTTCTTAATTAATATTTGTTATATAAAATTATAAATTAAAAATTTCGGGCTTTTTTTAAAACTTGCAACCAAATGTAAAATAATAACCAAAGGCATAAATAATAATCATCTGGCACTACCCCCACCCCCAGGGCCGGGGGGGGGATGTCTGCCTTCGCTCCATTCAAAGCTGCAGATATCTGCTTCGGCTTCATTCGCAGCTGAAGATGCCAGCCCCTACTCAATTCGCAGCTGAAGATGTCTGCTCTTTCTGGTCATCAAACCCGTGGCTTGGAACAGGGTCTGTTTTGTCTGTTCTGCATCGGCAAATGGAATAGCCCACAAATTTTCAGGGCCACAAAATTCGCTGCCTTCTGCATTATAGGCAGAGGTCCTCCCCAAAAAAAGACCATGAGCCGCGATAAGTCATCTCTATGGCATATAGTATTTAGGAAAATAATCACTGGGGCTGTTCTTTTTCCTCTTTATCTTGTACCTATTACTTTGCTTTTAAAGTGATATGTGTACGAAAATTTGACAAACAGTTTCGAATTGAATTTGAAATCTAAAATTGTGTCTGTGCTCGAGTTTTTGTTCTACCTGGACTGGAAATATTTCTACAATATTTTAATATAAATAGCTGAAAGGCATTACATATGCTAATGTTTTGCATACACATAATGTTTTTCACAAAAAAAAAGATTTCAAACACCGTTTGTTCAAGTGTGTTTGAACATTGTCTCTCTCTCAGCACTGAGGTGTTACATGCTTTGGCATAATTTTTTTTTAAATTAAAATGCCGAGAAGAAATTTTTTTGTGGCACAAGATATGGGTAAATTTTTTGGTTATTTTTGCAAAAGGTTCCATGTTGTTGAAATTAATATCCGAAAACAAATAACAATTAAAATTGTCAAAGCTCTCGTTCAATTGTATAAATATATACACAGAATTTGTGAGAAAAAAAATTGAGTTCCTGAAGTGAAAAGAAAATTTTTAAATGTTTTTAAAAACGGGGATGTGTGTTTCTCATAGGAAAGCATGGGAAGCCACGGTTTGTTCGGGCTTACTTGGTCCCTTTAATAGAGCGATCACTGGCTTCATCTGGCAACCCTGATTCCCCATGCTTCCTCAACGGACGCGCTGGTCACGCCACCTCCTGTTATTCTTTCCTCCATGGGCATAAACTAAACGCCATGTAAACGGGTTGTAGCGGAAATCCCTGTTACGGGTAACTTCCCGGGATATTTTATTCCACAATGTAAACGGGGCTCTGGATACTATTAAGACGACTTAACATGGGGGGGGGGGGGGGGGACTCTAGCTCCTTCGATTGCTTCACGGCTACCAGCCCCCGTGGCCCCCCACATCCTGAAGCAGGGCCCCTGAGCTGAGATCTTTTACGGGCCCCACGACCAGACTTTCACGGGGCCCCTTTATGATGAATTTATAGCGTGAAAAAACAAAAAAATGATTAAAATCACACCGGTCCCCAGGGTTGGAGCCTTGTCAGCCCACCCCTTGTGGGGGCCATGAGCCTACCCTTGAAACTCGAACGAGTTCGCCATTTCTTCGGAGTGGTGTAGCAGAGGTAGAGCCTCTGGTATTGTGAAGGAGGAGGGGTATATCTTCCGTAATGGAGTAGGGTCGGTGCTCGGTTCAAGGCTTGGCACACCTTGTCCTTTCGCCTCCTACTCAAAACCCAACCCGTAAACATTGAATGCACACAAGAAATATGTACTGCGAGGCTCACTCTGTTCTGGTGAAATTCAAAGTCCGTGATCCACGGAATTCCCACACCGGCGTCGTCAGATTCTCTGCGGTCTGCTTAGGCAAAACAGGTAAGCTTCGCAAACGAGGAATCGGAGTATGGCTCACACCCTCTCACCCCCCCCCCCAGAGACAAACAGGCTGGTCACCTCAGAGTCTCGATGACAGGGTCTGATGGTGAAAATGACACCTGACCCCTGAAGCGGGAATTAGCCTCATTTTCTAAAAACATCACATTCCTACTTATCGTGGTGGGGGATTAGTAGCTGGAAGGGTTGCTTTTTTTTATTACAATTATTACCTAGTATGGTATATGAAAACACTGAATACTAAATTAATGAATTAAATATGAAAAAGAGGTTTCAAATTCTCTGCCAACAAGTATTTCTAGATATTTTTGGCTCCCAAGCAAATATTTTTGAAAAATCAGGCAAAATGTGTTTCACTGTTCAGCGATTTTTTATTTATTTATATAATATAACTTATTAGAATTTGTATTTAAAATATAAGGATACACAAAACAATGCACAGGAAAATACAAAAACAGTAATGCTATTAAAATATTTTTTATTCCCCGAACTACATTCATATTATCAATCTAATTCAAAGGGAAATTGGTTGCTGCTCTAAACATTATCATAAAATTTTTGTAAATGTTTATTAATGCATGAGGGGAACTTCAAGAACACATTTCAATTCACATGATCGGATATAATTACTAATATACATATACTCTCTTGCAATATTACACATTATGAAAAAAGTCTTACTCTTATATTGCACTCATTTATAAAATTTCCATAAAATAAATTTTAGTTTACAATTTTAAATGGTGAATTATGAACACATAAATGGTATTTTAGTTGAAAATATTTAATGGGATCATTTTTTTTTAAATACTAAGAAGATTCTAATACTAAAAAGATTCAAAATTAAAAAGACTTATATCTCCTGAAAAATGCAAAACAAAAATCTAATCAAAATGAACACACACCTTCGTACTTTTTCAAAAATACTTCAAATTTAAAAAAAAAACCTATCCAATGCAATTAAGATTGTTTTATAGCAACAAGTTTCTTTTAATTGAAGACTTGGCGTTAAAGTTATCATTTTTAGTTTTTGTGTAATTATTCAGGAATGCGTTAGATATTATTTTGATACAATCATGACAGAGACTTACCACAATCACAAAGACATTTGAATATTGTCCATCATCTTGTATTGATGTCAAATTGATAGTCAGACCTTTAACTGAAACTTCCTTATAAAATGTTACTGTCTGAACATAAATTTTGGGCATTATCGAACCAACTAACTTCTCGATTTCAAAAAGTTCACGTTTTCCTGCTAGATGTCTCTGGTTTGAGTTCAGTACCATACTCTGGGATACCTACATTTTGCAGCAATACTTGAAGTTAGATGCATGAGGTAGTATCAGTTTTTATTTGAATTCCTCACAAGGCGATATGCAGCTGGATTGTTAAAATAAAATATTGATGTCCGTAATAACATTTGTGGGGAATAGCGAGCAGCTTTTATGAAATTCAGTTCCAACTATTCATGTAGCAAAAACAAAAATTCACTTATTTTACCATGAAGTACACTTTGGGTCTTTTCCTAGGAACCACTCGTAAGAAGACTCAGGTACAAGATGTGTGATTATCGTGCGAAACAGTGACACTCTTTGAACTGCTTTTCTTGTTTGCTATTGATTTCATTATTTCTTTCCTGTGGTGATTTTCTTTTAATTGGTAATTTTGTTGTCAAACAATGGTTATCCAGCAAGGATTATCACATCAGGGGCGCTAAAATTTGATTTCTTTCCTCAGTACAGTGAGGGTTCCATTCGGTCTTTCGCTTCCCCTTGCAGTTTGGCCTACAGCTAAAAACACAGCAGCACCGAGACACCCACATGAAAATGCAAAATGTTACAGGTGTAGTATTTATAATCTATATATATATACACTAAGTAACATGTGTCCTGACTGACTGATTCATCATTGCCAAGCCAAAACCGCTGAAGCTATAAATATGAAATTTTGTCAGTAGTTTCACTTTATGGCGGTGACTACCTAAGAAGGGTGTTTTTTTGAATTCGACCCCTAAGGGGGTCAGAAGGAGATTCAAAGTTAACAGAGATAAATCACTATAAATCAATATAATTATGAAATTTGTTCAGCGGTTCTATTTCATGACGTAAAGACTAACTAAGAAAGGATTTTTCTGAGATTCGACTCATGGGGAGAGGGTTCATAGGTTACATAGAGAAATCCCACAGAGCCGAAATTGCTGGAGCTGCAAATATAAAATTCTGTCAGTAGTTTCATTTTATGATCTCTAAAGACTCATTAAGGAGGGACTTCTTAAATTTCAACCTCTAAGGGTGTTATAAGGCGGTACAAAGATTATATGGGGCAATCATTGCCGCGCCGAAACCACTGAAGCTATAAATATGAAATTTGGTCGAAGGGATTTCTAAAATTTCAACCCCGAAGGGGAGGGGCGTCATGAGGCGTTCAAATGATATATGGAAAAATCATCGCCAAGTAATTTTCAGATTACCAAATCCACGCGAGCGAAGCCGCGGGTAACAGCTAGCATACAGCATATAGGCAACGAAATTATTGAATTATAAAATATTCTGGAGATTGCGCGCGCGCGTGCGTGAATGCTAACACAGGGAGATGACACACATTTAAATTTAATGGTTTAAAATGCAAATTAAATTTTCAAAATATTTTATTATTTATTTAAAAAGTAGCCTCTATCCCTGCATTAAATTTCCCGTCCCTCAGTACATTAATATTTGTATTTTTAATTAATTATAGACCTGAGAAATTTGATTTACTGAATATTAAAAAAATGTTTATTAGATCTGAAAAATGTACTCCACACAACGATTAAACAAGTGGATAAAAAAACTGCTTTCAATACAGAAGGAAATGAAATTTCGACACGAAACAGCAGCGAACATATCTACTTTCAAATTAATTACGCAAAATAAAGTCAGAAAAAATAAATATTTCAGACGTATTGACTGAACTGTGTACAAATAGCTACACGTACCCTTTTGTTTCAGAAGTCCGTCGTCAGATGATTATCGAAGTTCTCGGTTCCTTTTACAATTATTTAAACGAAATTTCTCGATTTTTCTTATTGAAAATGTGCTACAACAAATCAAAAGTAGCAACAACCGGTAATAGTTTATTTATTTATTTATGCGATATTGCTTGGCCGAGGCCTATACAAGGGAATGCGGTGAAGTTTGACAGAGACGATTGATGTTACAAAGGAAATCAGAAACTGTTGTACAATCAATAATGTTTGACGGGAGGTTGTTCCAATCGGTTATTGTTCGAAGAAAGAAACTAAATTTGAAACAATCAGTGGATGCAAAGATGGGTTTTAATTTTTGTGAATGGTAAAATAAATATTAAAAACTTGAAGAATTTGAATAAAATATGACGATAAACGCACGTGGTTCGTTAGAAACATCCAAAAAAGCCACACTAAGCACCCGGATTGTGACGTCACAACCTCGGCGGAGTGATACATTACGGCTTGTACATCTAGGAGGCTTTGGTCTGGTACCCTGGACCAGAGAGAGGGCACAAATTACAATCCTTTAACCTCTCCTTCAACATTACAAGGGCGCGCCAAAATGCGTGCTTGCCCCTGCTGACCAAGCATCTAGTTGCAGCCCTGTATTTAGTAATACTGTATAAATCAAAAAGAATAAGATTATCTTTTTTACAAAAATAAAACAAGATAGCTTTTTTTCAACCATAAAAATGATAATGGGCATTCCTAATAAACGAGAATTATTTGTAACTTGAAGGAGCCCCACGACCATTCTCTCTATGGACTCCGCGCCTGGTAACGGTGGCCCTGGAGTCAATCTAATCCTGGAGGCACCGCAAACACTTTATTTTTGGCATGAGATCAATTTATAATAACTTAATAATTAACATTATTATCAAAATTAAACTATAATAGAAACAGTAGACGGAGTAAGTGCAACCTTTTTTAGCCAGTTTTCGGACCATTAATATTTTTTGGCTTTTGGCTATTTTTCCTTTTTTTCATTAATTATAAATGTTATAAATTATATTTATATAAATACCTATATTATAATTAAGTTAGTTATAAATTATAAATGCCCTTTTCAGTGCCTATTTTGAGCATTTTTAGTGCCTTTTGTCAGCTTATTTTTTTTACCATTTTTAATGCCTAAACTTTTAGGCTCTAGTAATAGCATATATACAGGGTGTCCCAAAATTGGCATGGCTATTTGAAAAATGAATAACATAAGAACAAGAAACAATAGAAATGTACCGTTTGCTACATTGTGCTATTGGGAAACACTAAATTTGTAGTCGGGCAGTTTCAAAATTAGTTATGAATTTTCGGAACAGATCGCACTGCAGTCTGGGAAAAAAAACCTAAAATATGACATGGTGTAATCTCAGAACATAATTTGCAGGATCTCGGGCAAACGTCTCAGCCGGGATTTTAAAAACACCACATATTTTTGTTTTTCAAACTGTAGCGTCATCTGTTAAAGAACTTTGTAATCAATTTCGTAATTTTGTTGGAACTCAACTCAGGCAGCACGTCCTAGAGATAGAAGGCCTCCGCACGGGTTGTCAAGTTCATCTGTAACGTCATAAATACTACCTAGCAAGTTTGTCATATTTTGAAACACAGCATCCTATTTCGTTTTTTCTTATTTTGGCGTAGAACCTTCCTGGTTGGCTAACAAATACCGCATGGTGATTGGATATGGGGCATAGAAATCGCCAATTCCGAGCCCGCTCATTTCTTTTCCGCACAACGATGATACTGGCACGAGAAGGGAACTTTTTCTCTGAATATTCTGAGGGAAAATGGACTACTTGCTGACTTCACGGGCATCGTACGGAGGCCTTCTATCTCCAGGAGGTGCTGACTATAGCCCCTTAGTTAGTGGAAAAAAATAAAATGAAATGAATAGACTGTTATAGTGCAGGTGACTCATTTAAATGCTTCCAATTATTCCATTTAAATGAGTCATCTGCGCTGTAACAGGTCTATTCATTTCGTTTTACTTTTTCCCACTGCTATAGTAGCAGCTCCGAAACAGCTGTCTGGTGTTGAATTTGGTATAGTTTTAGCTAACATCGTTGGATTTTTTTGCTTCGTGTATATATCAAGACATCGCTTTTCTCCCTGTTCTACTGTAGCTTCCAGTTTTGGAAATTTTTTCCCGGCACTAAAAACCATTTCATAGAAAGAAGCAAGAGCAATTGAAACATTCGAGGGGTTAATGCAGGGGGTTCTTAACCTTATGGGTCGCAGAGGCTTCCGATATTGATTGTACAAATCCACTTACACTCTTGTCATAAATCCACCTGGTTTCACTAATTTCGGAAACCAGTCTCATGCGTTGCGAAGTTGATCATGCTTTTGATTTTCGAGGCCGCGGCTATGAAAGGTTAAGAACGTCTGAGTTGATAGGTTTACGGATAGATCTTGTTGAAGTAGATCAAACGATACCACATTCATGCGAAAACGTTCTCGAGTTTGGTACTAGACTAGCGGTCACTAAAACAGGTGCAAAAGACATTTTAACCCGTTTATGTTATGTCCACACCTTGATGCACTATGAATTCCATTTCGATATTGGGATATTTTGTTGAAATTGCACTAATTAAGAATATTCCAGGAGATTTTTTTAAATATATCAACAGGGAAGTATGACACTGGACGACAAGTGTTCTCAATTGAGGACAGCAAAATATAGCGACATATTTGAAGAAAACAAAAGTTGAATGAAACGAAGTTGAATTGTGATAGTTATTCACATCAAACACTGTAATATAAATAATCAATCAGAAAAGGATCACTTGTACGAAAATAATATAAGGTGGAAAAACAAAAGCACCCACGAAATAATAAAATGCACTAACATCAAGAGTTAAATTTCTAACACCAGAAATGGCTTCTCGAGAATTTTTTTCGATGCCAGTCTCTGAGTAGGTGTCTTGATGCTGAAATATACATCTAGTGACATGGCTGAAATATTATACAAAGCCAAATCCTCGCTGTACTCAAATGGGTGCAGTGGGTACAAATTGGTTAATGTCCAAATTTGAGACTGCCAGTTAACCCTACTTTTTTTAACGATATGTAAAAAAAAGTAAGAGAAAAAATATATAATATTTTAATTCTGAAAAAGTTTTTCCATACAGGATCAATTCCAAAAGACTAGACAAAAAAAACCCAATATAAACCTGCCGGGATTCGAACCTAAACATGAATATTCAGAGGATGCTACGCTAACCACTCAGGTGACAGGTTGTGATTGCGCCGTCGTTAAGAGGCGTGGGTTAAGTGCGAGCAGGGAAAAATTAGATATTAGTATTTTTAACCGTGTATATTTTGTTAATCAGTTTTCGTTCTCAATTTATTAAATTTCAAAATAATATGTGTGTCCAATCATTAGAAAATTATTATCACCAAGCTAGTTGTTATTAACTAACACGGTGTCAAAGAAATGATATTACTTCATGTTTAAGAGAAATCAATAAAACTCATTGACGAGTATTGTTGCGGCAGGGAATAGTTGAGCAGCTTGTGTTATTAAGCAAGAGGTTATAATTATTTATGCAGTTAAAAATATTAAGTTATAAATAATTATACGTAGTTGTCGTTCTTTTCCTTTCTATTCAAACATTACCAGATAATCACATGAACTTGCGAATATCCTTGGATATCGCCTAATAAACACGTGCCACGATGTATCATGCAAATTAGTTTATAAACTAGAAATTCTCCAATAAGGGAATTCCAAAACAGTATTTAAGCTGCAAACGAAGCCGTGAACAGTACAGTTCCTTGTGCGAGTTGAATTGGCTCTTGATTTAATTGGCGGTTTAAGGTGAGTTATTCGTTTAATACATGGATTGATTGCGTATTACGCTAAATGAATTTAATCCGTGTAAGTGAAGTTGATCTTGTTTCCAAATGTGGAAGCGTAACGTAAGCTGCTATTTAGTTATGCTATTTAAAGCTGCTATTTTTAGCTGCTATTTAAATTGTGGCGTTTAAAGATTAAATCTGGTCCTATAAGTTCATTACTGAACACAATTTTTCTCCCACCATAGTTCTTGAAACTAATTTTAATTGTCATTCAAACCTTGCTCACTAAATTTCGGAAGTGTATCAAAACTATATTAATAAACGTGTGTATATAAAGCCAATATCTACCTTTTATTTCAGATGGAGTTTTGGATACTTGTTTGCTTGGTATGCTGTGGTAAGTATATTCGTCATTTATTAATCTATTCGGGTGTTTCTGCTCTTGGTTTGAAAATGTGCTGCAAGCCGCATGAATAACGGGGATCTGCACCACGGGTCAATTAAGTGATCTGAAAATGTGCCGCAGAGTTCATTTCTATGAAATCTGGTTTCTGGCCACATTGGATGACTCGGCAGGCCATGGATTGATCATTTATGATCTTGGGCGCTGTAAGCATCCAATCACGAAGCCGATTAGACTTGTGAATTGCAAGTATACTACACGTAATTTCTGATAGAAATAACCCGCTCAATATTTTTCTTATAGCTACTACGGCTTTGGCGGACCACGATCCCGATGCTACCGTCGATGTGAACTATGAAACCGTCACCCAAATAATCAACGCTTTGAATGCCAAGACCGAGGAAGATTCGGAAACTGAAGAATCTGTTTCGGATCCGAGCGAACAGACGGACGATAACGCTTTCCAGAAGAGAAGACAAGTGTACGTTGCGAGGCTCCGTAAACCTCTGCCCGATGTGATGGTTGAGCAAACCGATTCTTATGAACCAAACCCAGAATTGCCCTGCGAAGATGGAAATGAAGAGCTGATAGAGATCGTGGAGGAAGAGGAGCATCCTGGCTTTGTTGGTTCCGTAAGGGGTACTGCCGGCGTTGACTACCCAGCATATACCGAAATACCACTGACTTCTTTCACGTGCGCTGACAAGAAGCGTATTCCTGGATTCTACGCTGATGTAGAAGCTAACTGCCAGGTAAATATTTCTAGGTAATAATTAAAATGTTTTCGTGTTGTCCAAAGTGTCCTTCCCCCCCCCCCCCAGCTAATCACAAAGTATAAAACTAATTCGGCAAGGATGCGTAACTTTTATAGCCAGTTTCGAAGTACACAACTATCTCCTTCAGTAATTTTTCTGGGTTGTTTGCTTGAGCAGACACTGAATTTTTAACACATCAGCTTGTTGAAGTCGCGTCGCTAATGTTTTTGGTTAAATATCACTAATAACCAAGTCTCTATTTTGGGTGAAGTTTTCATTTTTTTTAACTATAATTGTGTATCTAGAACCATTCTACCCATCGGGGACCAAATTATGTATGTACGGAGGCGTGACACTCGTGCTGCAGCAGGGCCCCTAGGCTGGGTTAGTTGGCGACCCCAGACAAGCTTTTTCATGGGGGGGGGGGGGTAGTCAGTGTAAAATTTGGTGATATACATATCGCCAGTGCTCGCAGTACCCAGGGTAGGTACTCGGGCGTGGCAGCATTGCCCATTTACCTTCAAGGGATGTTTATTTCCAAGGGCCTTTGACGGATCTAGTTTTCTTGCTGCTTTAACATTAAAATCTGCAATAGTGGAAGCCAAAGATGTATCCAGTTTGGGGGCATTTAAAAAGAAACTGATTACGCGGCCATGTATTTTATTCCTTGTTAGAATGAATACAATTTTCGTGGCTCTCGCAGGAATGTCCAGGTTTTTGGTGCCCCTATGGGGGGGGGGGGGGGAAGTAGACTCATTTAGGAGTTCTTGGATTAATATTTTTGACATTGGCTTTCACTGTTGCAAATCCTGAAATCCAGTCTTGACTCCACTAAAATTCAGTAAATTGGGGCCCTGGAATGTATTTGTTAGTGAAATGAATACAGTAAATTCGTGGTCCAACAGGGCTACAGCCTGGGGACCCCATGACTAAGTTTTCTGGGATGCTTGATTGGGGGGGGGGGGGTCTTCCCAATTTTGTAAAGTTCGTCGGTAAGCTGATGCTTTCACACGTCACTTCATGGTACTTTGCGAGACTAAAGATGTGGGGATGTCCGCCGCAGGGGGCAGAGACTCTTGGCATTTAAATATTTTTATATCTGCATCTTTTGCGTTGTGTAAAATCTTGGTTTATCTCTTGACAGGTATTCCATGTATGCTATCCTCATAGACGAGAAAGCTTTTTGTGTCCTATTGGTACCATCTTCAATCAACCCATTTTGGCTTGCGATTACTGGTACAGCGCAAACTGCTCTGCTGCCCGAGAATACTTCGAAGTGGAGGACGAGATTGAACCAGAAACTGTTGAAGAAATCGTTGAAGACCTGATCTCTGAAGTGGAAGTAGAGCCAACAGAATCGCCTGATGAAGACTACACCGAGGCTCCAGAAACTATCACTGTCGTTGTAGAGCCATCGGAGCATACTTTCGGTCCCGAGATTCCAAAACCAATAGACCCAGCACCAGTTCCTCTCGAAGTCCATGAGGTGAAGACCGTTCAGCCAGAGGTGGCGGAGCCTGTCAAGATAGTTACTCCCGACATAGTTTCCATATCGAAATTCCTGCCGGTTAAAGCTAAGGTCATCACTTTCAAAGCTCCTTTGAAAGCCGCCGTTGTCAAGACTAAGGCTAAAGCTGTCAAGGTCGTAGCTGCAAAAGCCAAAGTAGCAGCCGCAATGAAAGCAGTTCCAGTCGGTAAAGTAGTGAAAGCTGCAGCAGCTAAAGCTATTATAGGAAAAGCAAAGCTTGCTCCAATCGTGAAGACCATCGCCGTGAAGAAAGCGATCAAGGCCGGGAAAGTGGGATTAGCCAAAGCGAAGGTAGCCAAGGTAGTATCTCTGAAGACTTATCCTGTTATTTCTGCTCTAACCAAGAAACAACTTGCATTGTCTCTAATTAAAATGATGAAAGCTCAAAAGCTGAGGAGTTTGAGCAATATTGGCTTTGGTGCTCATATGTACATGTATTAAGTTCATTTTGATCTCCAATAAATCATTATACGGAAGCAAACTATGTATTCATTGTTCTGGTTTGTTTCAGGCGATTTACTTTACGGGGCGTAATGAGATTGTTAAATATAGAACAGGCTATGGAATTCAATTCAATGGGCGGGTAGCATATATCTGGTCAAAAGACTTCATATTTTATCCATAACAAGCCCAAAATATTTTGCGAATCGGACTTGTCAGTTGTGGTTTGAGAAACTACAACTGACCTCTACTTTGCGCCTGCTGAAAAAATCCTTCGTTGAAGGATGTGGCCTTCCACAGGAAGGGGTGGTGGTAAGTTTTAATTAAATGCTTGATGCCTATGTCAAACTAGCAGTTGTGCAACAACGGTTGTATAAAATTTTTATTCAAATTCTTGCTCGAAATTCTTTAAATTGAAAGACTGAGTGTCGGTACCTTTTTTAAAATTTGTTTTATAAAGACTCTTACAAATTTTTTAGCTTTTCAAAAAAAACCTTTTTGAAAATTATCCAAATTTTTGAAGTTTCTTCCCCCCCCCAGTGTCTTGGGGGGGGGGAACCTCGCTTATTTGACTTAAAAGCTTGTGACTTTGATATAAATTTGACAAGTTCTTTTGTAATTAATGCAAAAAATTCGTCAATTCTCAACCATTTTGGTAAAAGTTCCATTTCAACTTTGCAAATTTTTTTGTTTCGCATTAAGTTAAGCTCAATCACTATTTTCTCCGATTTGCGCATATCCTTCCCCGGAGTCAACTGGCCATTAATTTTTCGTTCGTCAAAAATTCGCTTGGAGATTTTAATTTGGGTCTATATCTTGCAAATACAACGCCACAACAGGCAAAATGCCCAACGAGGTGGCTGAGAAAAAGATGCCCATAAAAATATGGATGTCATATGTTTCAAAAATACAGCAACCCCATTAAAAATGCAATTAACACAAATTATAAACAATGTATACACATGATAAAATATTATACAACGCCCATAAAGAATACTTATGGTTGTCTTATTCTAAGAATGGATAGCTTCTCGATTTACCCCAACATGTTTATCGTATTTCTTTTTAAACGTGTCAATTGTGTTACAATTTACTACCTCCGGGGGTAAGCTATTCCAATTATTAACAACCCTATTAGAGAAAAATTCCCTGCGACACCATAACCTTGCATTGTCCCTCACCAATCGATACTCAATTCAATTCGCCGACAATAGCCCCGGCAAATCGTCTAGGGACAATTTACTGCCGAATCCTTTTCGGGGGGGGGGGGGGGGCGCTAATGCGGGTTTTTTTATTGTTTATACCAATCGATACTGGTGTCCCCTTGTAAAAGCAGTTGATTGGCGGTGTACTAAAAGTTCATGGTCCATCCCATTGAAAATTTTGAACACTTCGATCATATCTCCTCGACACCTGCGTTCATCCAATGTAAACATATTCAAAAAATGAAGTCTCTCTTCATAACTCAAGCCCTGTGTGCCAATAAGGACACGCGTAGCTCTTCTCTGCACCCCTTCAATCAAGTCTATGTCCCTCTGTAGGTATGGTCTCCAAAACCTTACCGCATACTCCAGTCCAGGACGAACTAAGCCTCGAAAAAGCGGAAGAATGGCTTTAGGAGAACGCGAAGAGACCTTTTTGAAAATGAGACCAAGCATTCTATTCGCTTTTTTGACAACCGCTGAACAATGTTCAGAAAACCTAAGCCTCTCGTCAATGAGAATTCCCAAATCGGTGACTCTAGTTGCATCCGGGATAGTGACACCATTCAACTCGTAAGGACCATTTGAATTAGGTGCGGGTGGGATCTGAACATTTCGGCCCCGGAACGTGAGGACCAAGTGAGTGAATTCTGCTTTAGGAATGAATTGGTCACAATGACTGACGGCAGTGTCCGAGTGATTGATCATATGGATAACAGAAGTTGACCGTATGAATGCTTGTATGAGTTTCCAAATGATTGACCCCCCCCCCATGAGTGACTGACTATATGAATTGTGAGTCTGTAAAGATACCCGTCTTCATCCCCCCCCGTTAAGGGTGGTTATGTAGTACTTTAATGGGGCCCTAAAAATTTGGAATTTGCTGTAAAGGAGCCGTTCAAGCATGCTCGTCATTTAGGGGGCCGTTGCCCCCTTGCTTTTGAAAATACACTAAAAATAGTGTGTATATATATGTGCTTTCCCCCCCCCCCCCTCTGGAAAAAGTTGAAATGACTGCCCTGCGTTCAAGTATTACGTAAGCAAACTTTTTAGCCATTTTTGACCCCTTGTCAGCAAAATTTCGTCAGCTCAGGCCTCTGAATCCTAACGCATATTGGTGGGATCGGATACGTACACGGGGAGGGGCATAGGGAGCTCGTGTCCCCACAATCAAGAAATTTATTTTAATGCAAATAAAAAATTTGATCGAAATTTCGGAAGAAACTACCTTTATGTTAGCCTTCAAATAAAAATTTTGAGTTCATATAATCTTTATTTGGCAGGTTGCAATGAATTTATTAATGATAAATCGCATAAAGGCCCATGAACCAAATATAGCCCTAGGAGTTATCTGATGCGCCTGCTCTCCTGAAACCTAATTTTGTAAAAATGAACTAAGCGGAACATTTACAGATTGCTTAAGTGTCCCGTGGTAGAATTCCAGAACATTTAAACGGCCCGTAGCACATTTTCAGATCACTTAACTGACCCGGGACACAGAGATCCTTTGAGTGACATGTAACGTAGTTTTAGAGCACTTAAGTGGCCCCCAGTGCGGTTCTACATCACTCAAGTTACCCGCGGCACATTCTCAGATTATTTAAGTGATCCGCGGCATATAATTACGGATCACTTGAGTGATGCGTGGCACAGTTCCAGATCACTTGGATTCGCGAAACATTGAGATCACTAAAGTGGTTCTGTAGGACACTTATCAATAGGTGGGAGGTTACTTCAAGTGGCCACAAACTATCGAAAGGTTCCCCGTTTTTGGCTCACCGAGTATAAGATGCCATTAAGATTATTTCATAAAGGATGGTTGATGACGTAAGCATTATCCAAACCCCCCTTGTCAGCAAATCGGAAACCCTTCCATCGATCATGACGTAATACTTGAACGGCCCCAAAGCATGAAATGTTTCCAAATTTACGTTGCAGCGAAATTTTTTAACATAAGCTGGAGTATGTAACAGTCCTGAAGAAAAACATTAAAATCCCTCCCCGTCATGCTTAATACGTACGCCAATGCATTTGTGGCAGCAATAGACATATGCTTTTTAATATTATAATTATATAATACAGGGTGATCAGCGAATAAGTCCTTATTTCAAAATTAAATATCTCTACAACAAAGATCAATAGAATTATGCGGTAAACGGTACGTTTATTAGCAGAACTGTAAGAATGTTGTACAGAAATTTCGAAAGTTTAGTTTTTTTTTTAATTTTTTAAAATTAAAAAAAAACACAAAACTGGAGATTTTGGGGTTCCGAAAATCCTCATTTGCGTGAAGAGAAACCACTGCATTCGCCTAAAGTTGCTGCGGTATGCGCCAGAGGCATTATCGGCCCCTTCTTCGTGCGAGAAACGATTACTACTGAACGTTACAATTTTGGAACAATTTGTCAGCACACATGGCGCATACCGCAGCCCATGCAGTAACTTTAGGCGAATGCTGTGGTTTCTCCTCACGCAAATGAGGATTTTCGGAACCCCAAAATCTCCAGTTTTGTTTTTTTTTTTAATTTTAAACAATTATAAAAAAACTAAATTTTCGAAATATTCTGTACAACATTCTTAGTTTCGCTAATAAACGTACCGTTTACCGCATAATTCTATTGATCTTTGTTGTAGAGATATTTAATTTTGAAATAAGGGCTTATTCTCTGATCACCCTGTATATATACATATAACATTTACACAAGGGGCGGAATGTCGGGTTTCAAATGAGATCCGGTCCAACTCACGTAGTCGCTCACTTGGTCATTCATACGATCCCTCATTTTATCACTCACTTGGTCATTCATACGATCCCTCATTTTATCACTCACTTGGTCATTCATACGATCCCTCATTTTATCACTCACTTGATTCATACGATCACTCACTTTGTTACTCCTGTGGTCATTTCTACGATCACCCATACGTTCAGAGCAGGTGTGAAATGCCAATCTGTATAAATGTCTACAGATATAAAATAACTTACTTGATCATACATGCGGTCACTCATTCATATGTTCACTATACGGTCGCTCATGTGGTCAGGGCAGGTGAAATGTCAGGAAGTATATGGTCACTCACTTGGTCAGGGCAGGCAAAGTGTCACAAGTAGATGTCCAACTCTATCACTCATACGGTCACTTACATGGTCATTTTTACCATCAATCATCTGTTCACACATACGGTCATTCATACCATCGCTCATACGGTCAGGGCAAATGAAATGTGGAGTAAATTTCCAGTTCACTTGATCACTCATAGGGTCACTCACATGGTCAGGGCAGGCAAAATACCATCGGGGGCTAAATGTCCAACTTACTTGATCATTCATACGATCACTCACACCATCATTCGCATGTTTACTCGTACGGTCATTCATACGGTCAGGGCAGGTTAATTGCCACGGATAAATGTCCAACTCACTTGGTCACTTGTACCATCATTCATATGATCTCTCATACGGTCAGGGCAGGCGAAATGTTAGGGGGTGAAATTTCCGGGGACCAAATGTAACGGGAGCAAAGATTCCGTGAACCGAAGCGGGCGCAGTGGACCCTCTAACATCTATATAATTTGTGCAAATGCCCCAATATATTTGTAATGACATAATAGGTCTTCCCACTCGTAGCCTTGTCAGGTAAAATATCTTAGCGGGATTGTGGTAAGGTTACGCACATTTTTCAAATTTTGTTACATTTTACCGGCTTATTGGTTGTTTTTCAAGTTTGGTGGCATTTTTCAAAGTACTTTTATCAAACTTTTATAGCGTAATCCCGGCCTTGGCAACAACTTATGTATGGGAATCTGGAGCGCATATATTGGTAAAAGATGTTTGTATGTGTCTCTCTCTACTACCATGAAGGCTACCGTGAGGTCCGATCCCGCGGAAAGACATGTTTCCCTATCAGACTTGATCCCTTGTCGAAAGTCCTCCCTCGGCTCAAGACTTCCTAGAAAAATTTTCCACTCGACACTGATTGGTAAATTGCTATATATATATGGCGATATGACCGGAGTTGATGTGTGGTACAGTAGTAATATGCGACTCGCTGATCGAAACAAACTTTACTTAATCAGTGCAGTATTAATCATTTTCGTCGCACCACGGTCATTTTCTGCACACGAGGGCTAATTAGACCGGGACCTACAATTTATTGCCAATTCCGAACGGCAGGTTTGTTTTTATACTCATCGAGAGGTTGGTGCGCTAACCCCTCGATGGGGACTTTCTGCGGTCATGTGGCCGTTTTTTTTTTTGTTGTACCCGTGTCAGGAAAGTTTTCTGACAAGGACGAACTCGCGACACCTCTAAACATCCTTTGGTACTTTAGGTGAGTATCTTATCGATCTGGGCTACCGCGCCCCTGCAGTATTATCGTCGTAATACGTTAGATGGTTGGGGTATATGCTTTGCATGTCACACATTCACAACTCTTATACATTGTTTGAGTTATAACGAGCAAAGGTGGTGAAACTTGTGTACTTTTAAGCATTATGTGAGTTGCTAACTTAGACTGTGCTAATGATGAATTTCGTAACTCTTAACCAATATGAATTTTAAAAATGTATTTTTAACAAAAAAGATAACTGGTTTATATTCGTTTGTTGTAAAATCTTGTATTGAAGCCTTTTAGTGAATGTTTTCGTATTTTATCAGACGGTAACACACAGATGAAACGGACTACAAAATTTCCAATTATAATGAACTAAAGAAATAATTATATAGGAATAACACACACTGCAGGGAATCTCGAGTTGATGGGTATTTTTTCTTAACAGCCCTTATATCCGTTAATTAGATGATTGTTATCCGAAATGGCGTACAATATTGTCTTTTGAACATTAAGATTATTAGCCAATACATAGTCTATCTCTGTCGATATGAAGTAATGGGGAACAAGAGAACTCAGTCACGTGAAATCTCTGGGACAAACGTTTGATCAAACGCAGTGTCCTATGGCGTTGTTGACATGATGCCGGCTGCGTACATTGTCGGGTAATACGCATTTATTTGGCTATATTATCTAAATTTGGGGTAACAGGCCATAAATTTAGTTCTGCGGGGGGCCTCGACATTTCGCTGTTATCGAAATTGCCAGCAGGGGATGAAAGTTGGCTGATACCATCGACGGATCGATTTTTTTTTATCATTGTCCATAGCTACTGTCACGCACATGCTCATTCTCAGGAAAAGATATCACTTAGATAAGATTTCTAAGTTTTAACACTATAAATATTATTTTCACCACTATAATCTAAACACAACATCAGACACTTCGATTTACAAACATTTTTGTTGACAAACGATTCTCATTATTGAACGTTGAAAAGGTACGTAAATTTTTCTTCATTGACAATAGTTAAATGACTTGAGTACCTTGGTTATTGTCTACTACAACCATACAGGGCTTTCAACTACCTGTCAATTCTCTCAGTAACTTTAGTATTTTTTTTTTTTTAGCTTGAGTGGAGTTGTAGAATATTTTAAAATTTAATTTTAAATTGGACTGTTGTAATCACCTGGAAGCAGGCCGCAACTAGATGCTTGGTCGCTGCGGAGTAAGCACGTATTTTGGCGCCTCGTAATGTTAAAGGGTGAAATTAGCGTCCCCTCTGGTGCGGCGCCAGTAGTTTTGCCCCTGTCTAGAAACCGTGTAAATAGCTAATGTACCTCCGGTTTGAACCCCGGATAGAGCATGGAATCACTTGAGATAACCCTTTGAAATTTGCTCCAAACTGTAGGCCAAGGTCTATATTCCTCTTGAGCATCGCAAAATATTAGCTAATGTGATACAACCTGGAAACACAACACACCCTAACAGCAGTAATTCTCAATCTGTGGGGCACGACTCTCTTTAGTGAAACGAAGATAGGAAAAAATTTATTTAAAAAAAGTTAATTATTTTTTGATTCCATAAGAGAAAAAATTCATTCTGATACAAAAATTACATTTTGCCCTCATTTACCACTTGTATAAAAAACACAAAATATATTTATCAGTTAATTCAAATTCGCGACATGCTAAGAAAATTACAGAAGTGCCAAGGCAACATTAACCACTTCCCGTACAAGGGTTCGGCAAGTAATTTGGATTATCTGTATTTGACGAATCGGCGATAAATCTGGGAACCTCGTCCTAACATAACCGCACATTAGAAAAAAGGAAGGAGAAAGAAAAAAAATATATATATATATACACACTATCTACCAATAAGTATTTGGACACCTATGCAAATGACGATATCTGCGGTCCTGAGATACGTCACGCCCTCCGCCGGTATATATCGTGTAGGATGCAAGATGTCGCGCAGTTCGGAGCTCTCTGATTTCGAGAAAGGTATAATTATCGGGTATCACAAAAATGACCGATCCTTAAGGGACATATCTAGCGAGCTGAAGTACCCAAAATCGACAGTGGCCTATGTGATTAAGAAGTGGAAGGTGAGCTGTGATTGTCGGAATTTGCCCCGAGTCGGCAGACCAACGAAACTGGCAGATAGAGACCGACGTGTGCTGTCCAGAGAAATTCGGAAGAACCGCACCCAACCGATGGCCCTCATCCGCGAGGAGTTTCAACAGGCATCCGGGAGTATTGTTTCAATAAATACCATCCGTAAGGAAGCACATCTGATTGGTTTTCATGGTCGTGCTGCTGCCCATAAGCCTTTGATCACAAAGTCCAACCGCGTTGCTCGGTTAATGTGGTGCAAAGCACATCGAAATTGGACCGTAGATCAGTGGAAACGGGTTCTTTGCAGCGACGAATCAAGGTTCACCCTCTACCGTTCGGATGGCAGGGTCTGGGTCTGGCGTCTGCCTGGAGAACGTCTCCTGCCAGAATGCATTGTGCCAACAGTCAAGTTCGGCGGAGGTGGAATTATGGTCTGGGGGTGTTTCTCCTGGTATGGACTGGGACCCTTTGCACTACTGCCTACTGCACTATTTTGGATGACAATGTGCTTCCTACGTTATGGCAGTTTTACGGGGTGGACCCCTGTTACTTCCAGGACGACAATGCCAGCTGTCACACTGCGAGGTTAACCAAGGCTTGGTATGGTGCCAATGGGGTTCATCGAATGGACTGGCCTGCCCAGAGCCCAGACCTGAACCCTATCGAGAACCTCTGGGACGAGTTGGATCGACGAATTAAGGGGTGCGCTACCCGTCCAAAATCGGTGAAGGAACTGACATGTCTTCTCCAAGCCGAGTGGAAGAAAATACCACTAGCCGTCACACAAGGACTTGTGGAAAGTATGCCCCGGAGGGTTCACACTGTAATTGCCTCTCGTGGATGCTCTACCAACTATTGATTTTGAATAAAGTTAGTTTTTCTTTTCTATCACAGGTGTCTAAATACTTATTGGTAGATAGTGTATATAAAGTATAATAGATAAGGTATAGACGAAAGAGAGAGAGTTTTGTTTTAGTCTCTCTTTTCACGCTCGCCCTACGTGTTCTCTTCTTTTTCACTCTTACATGTATTACATGTACATAAATAGTACAAAGATACATTATATGTGGGCAAAAAAAATCACTATCGAGAGTATAGAAAAAACGGGGAAGAAAAATTTATAGGGTTGCAATAAGGCTTCGCAATGGTGAAGAGAAAGGAAAGAAAACTTGTGTTTGAATTCATTCCTCTGGCGTTTGGACGCAATATTACGTCCGTGATCGTAAAGAGATTAAAGAAAATTTTTCTAGTCGCATTCTCGAGCCATGTTTAGCTCTATCAATCCTATATAAAACAAATGGGGAAACTTTATCGGAAGTGTTATCATTATCAATCAATTTGAATGTGAGATTCTATCACAAAAGTTATCAATCTTACTCCGATGATAATAACCAGATTATATCAAATGGATCTCATTTTCAACGCATAGTAATACTGTCTATATCCAGATTCTTTATCTCATTTAGATATTCAGGTTTATATTTTCTCGTAATTCTAGGTACAAGATTATTGAGCATGAATCTTGTGGTGGTGTCAACCTTTTTGATGATATGGAGTGGGGTGAATGGCGTGAGTATTATGTGCCCTCCAGCTGAAACCATTAAACAATGCACGTGCCAGGCTTCTGGCTCATTGGTGTATACAGTAAATATCATATGCAGGAAAATACAGTCGCTGGATCATCTACAAGTCATTCTGTCTAGAACAAAGGGCTACAAAATTGATAGTTTTTACCTGCAAGAATCCAATGTCACTCATCTCCATTCAGATACCTTCCAGGGACAGCAAATTCGATCGATCCGACTTGCTTCCATGAAAATGTCAGCTCTGTTTGATGGTCTCTATCGACCACCTTTCATGGGATTGGAATCTACGTTAGAAGAACTTGAAATCAATGAATGTTTTTCAGACGTGAATTACCCACTTCCTAAAATGGATCTTTCTCATCTGAAAAGACTTAGTGTATTGAAATTGCAAGGAAACTTCATTCCACAGTTGGGAAACGACTGGTTTGAAAGTGGACCTTATTCTCTGACCGAAGTAAACATCGTGACGAGTAGCACAAAGCAACTAGGAAGTCATGCTTTCTCGTCTCTTCATAATCTGAAAAAACTTTCAGTCGCAGGAGGACTTCTGGTCAATATTACAAGAGATATGTTACCACGTCCATCTCATTATCTCTCTTCCCTCGAATTAAGGTATGGAAATATACTAACAGACTATCAGGTAAAATTAATTGAAAATTTTAATAGCTTTTGAATTATAAGTGTATAAACAAATTATAATTCTTATATTACAGCAATAACAACATCTCCGTCTTGCCGAAAGACATCTTCAGTGGAATGCCTTCATTACACGAAGTATATTTTGAAGCCAATGCATTCAGTGACATCAATGAAATCATTTGGGCTCCAGTTTGGAATCAACTAACTCACGTTTACTTTTTCGGTAAGTTCAACAGATTCAAATTTTTTATTAAGCCAGGACCAGACTTGTGTCAAGGCTGGCACAATACGTTCCAATGTTGGTCATGGGCAAGTATTATGGGTCTCTCTACCACTGTCAATGATCGTCAATGTTAGAGATTGGAAGATATTGGAAAGCTGGTCGAATAGAATGACCAGTACCTTCCGACTTCCAACCTAAGTCAAAGGTGCAGTTTTCTTTCTCGATCTTCCAATCCGTCTGTCCACACATTGGTCGAAGAACGCCAACAGTCACACCACGGAGAGGTTCCTGGAAGCAAATATTCGCCAAGGAATATTTGGCCAAACTGGGCCGATGTGTAGCCAGCCAATGCCGCTGCTGTCTCTTTGCATCAGGGGAAGTAAATATTTGCGAATGACTATCAGACCAGGCTTGACACGAGTGTGGCCCTGGTTTTCTGGGATGCATTCAATTCTATTATTGTATGAAGTTGAGAATGCATTCAACAGTCTGATAATGTCTTTTTGTGTCCGAGAGTAATTTCCGAAATGAGCATACGTCAATGAATACAGTTATAACAAATATCTTTGAATAGAATTGAAATTCCATGCAGGAA